>NW_006399865.1:7375999-7505756 GCF_000299155.1 Elephantulus edwardii
GTGGGGGGATTGTGTACCAGGGAAGGAGTGTTTCTTTTACTTTTCAAAGAGAGGAGCGAACTGGGGGTGGGGGTGGGGGGCTGGGCGAGAAGTGCAGCAATGAATGAATGGAAATCCAAAATCTCTGTAAATGCTCATTAAAATTATTTAAAAAAAACAAAACAAAAGACAAAAAAAAAAACCCACAACGTGAGAGTTTACTTTAGTAAAGATTTATAATCTTAGAAACCTGTGTGATGGTTCTACTCTGACCTACCCAGTCAGCATGAGTCAGAATAGACAAAACAGCAGTGGGATGCTATATGACTATTTTTAAAAAGATGTATATGTATTTAATGTATTAAAACTTTGGCTGATAAAAAAAATCTTGGTTTCAAAAAGGAATATTCATGCAGAAGGGGGGAAAAAAAGAATGTGTTTGTGTGTATGTGTGAGCATATATAATCTTCAATTAACAACAGAAAAGTCCCTCAACCTAAAATATTCTTTTTTTAAGTCAGTTGTGAGATCTCAAAACTATTTTCCCCCCTTGGAAATAAAGAGTTTGACTTCTCCGGAAAGTTCATAGAATCTAAATTTTTTAGTCCTGGAGGTAAAATAGTGACTATTTATGACAATATTTCAATTTTACCTTTTGTAACTTTTGAAGATTTAATTTACAAAGATGGCAAAAGTGATGACTTTTTGGGGAGCTCTGGTGGCCTAGTGGCAAGGAGCTACAACTACAATCCCAGAGGCACATGGTTCGAATCCACCAGATGCTCTGCTGGGGAAGGAGGGACAATCTCCTCCTGTACCAGTCAGATCTGATTTGACGGTACACGGACACAAATTAAAAAAAAAAAAGTGATGACTTTTTATAGACATTTTCATATAACCTGTATGGGTGATGTAAACAGGTAAGCACTTGATGATCAGCTGGTAGGTTGGTGGTTCAAACACACTCAAAGGTGCCTTGGAAGACAGGCCTGGCAACCTACTTCTGAAAAGTCACCACCTTGAAAATCAAATGGCATCACTATGAATTAGAATGAGTTCAAAAGCAACCGACAACTAATTATTCATACAGATAACAAAGAAGAAAAACAAAATTCTGATAATTCCACAAAGCAGGCATACCAACTCTTTTTTTAATTTAATTTTATTAATTTTAATGAACATTGACAGAGATTTTGGATTTCCACTCATTCATTGTTGCACTTTTTTCTTTACCCACCTCCCCCCAGTTCGCTCCTCTCTTTGAAAAGCAAAAGATAAACTTCTTCATTGGTACACAAACCAACTCTTTTAAAGAAGATGTATTTACTTCCAAATTGGGGAGAAATCCAACATTTCTATGTAACTAATATTACACTGTATTTAGTTTTGTATCTTATTCCACCCCCAATTGTTGTATTTTAATGGTTTTGAATATTATTAGCAGAGGTTCTTTGTCTGATCTCACTTCTAATCCTCTAAATTTCCTTCCTTTGTACTAAGTATGTTCTAATACAATTTTTCCTTTTAACTAGCCACAGTTTGTGTTTTGGAATTTATATGACAGCAGGCCATTTGGTTTGGCTTCGTTATTTACCCGAGCTCATCAGTTGATTGATGAGGAAAGAAACATTTAGTGAATCTGAGGTCTTGCTTGGGGATAGAAATAGTTGAAGGCAAGACCGAGAAGGGAACTCATCTTCAGATTGTCAATCTTGATTTACTTCTTTTAATCTCTGGGGTACAGAAAAATTGAAGAGAAAGAGGGCTGCATAGTTCCCCTGAAGGCAAGAAAGGAAATGATGCAACAAAGAGTTGGCTCAGTTAGGATTTCTGTATATGGCTTAGGTATAGCTGGCTGAAATTCAGAAAAGTTAAAAGTGAGAAGAGAGATGTACAAATAATCATCTTTCACTGAGTTTCTCTAGCTTAAGGAGTTCCCGCTCTAGGACTCAAAATTCCAGAATGGATGCCACAATATATGGTTAACCCATCCAAACAGATTACCAAATGAAGAGACTGAGAAGTTAAGATGGATGTAAAAACAATGCTTATCACAATCAATGAAGGTTATCACACCTTTTCTTGTCCTTGGAGCAAATTCCACCTGTTGTTGTTTTATGTCATCCAGGACATTCCATTTTATGTTGTCAAGTGCTGTCAAATTGCTTGTGATTCATATAGCAAACTATGTACAACAACTCTGAACCCTGACCTATCTTGAGCCAATTTCACTGTCTCCAGCACACCTATCCCCACTACCCTAGGCACTGAATCAAACCATCTCATCCAGGGTCTTCCTCTCTTATGCTGTCCCTTCACCCTTAAGAGCATGACATCCTTCTCCAGGACTGGTCCCTCCTGGCAACATGCCCACCGTATGTCAGATGAAGCCTCAGAATCCTTGCCTCCAAGGAGGAGCTTGGATTCCCTCTAGGACAGACCTGGTTTTTTCTTTTGGTGATCCATAGGATGTTTGAAACTCTTTTCCGGCACCACAACTTAAAGGCATCAACTCGTCTTCTATCATCCTTAGTCACTGTCAAGCTCTCTGATGCATAGCAAGCAACTGTGAAGACCATAGCTTGGATCAGGCACATCTTAGTCTCTAGACCGACATCGTTGCTTCTCAGTACTCTGGAGAGGTCCTTGACAGCAGATTTTCCCAGGGCAATTCATCTTTAATAGTACAGGAGAGCCTCCCCATGGGGTTTTCTAGATTTACAGAGGCAGATCACCAAATGTTTTCTGTCAACCTTAAGAGCTCTGGTGTGTAGTGCAGAACATGTTGGAATGCTAACAAAAAGGTTTGTGGCTCAACACCCCCCACCCCGCCCCAAGTCACTCTATGGAAGAAATATGGCCAGTCTCCTTTCATAAAGATTTACAGCCTTGGAAACCAAATGGAGGGTACCAATGAGTGGGAATTGGCAGTGTGCTTTTTTGTTTTAAAAGAGCAGCTGAGAATTTAACCATTGCACTACCAGGGGTTTTAAGTGGTTCAGGAGTTGTACTGTCAACTCAATGGGAGACAGTTCAAATCCACAAGCTGCTCCACGGAGGAAAGACAGGCAGTTTCGTCCTGTGCAATTTACAGAATCTAAAAATCCTCTGGAGGGTCAGCTATTAGCTGGTTCTGACTCAACAGCAAAAAGCTTGGAATTTCTTTCTTTTTTAAAAAATCTAAAGTATAATTCTAAACAATATGAACCATACAGCTTTGAATACCAATGTAAGGAAGCACTCATTCTTGTTAAACTATTTCTCTGTGGTCTTGTTGATTCTGTAATAGAACTTAAGACCAGTGCCACTGAGGTGAGAGGGTAGGGGCTGGTGGCTGGAAGAGTAAAATAGAGAGTAAAGGATTGTGGGAAAGCCAACCTTTCTTTTACAATTTAATAATGGCAGCTGTTCATTCAAAAAAATGGAAAACATTGGCCTAGGTGAGAGCTCAGATTTCTTTACTTGCAGCACGTGTCATTTTTCTTGATGCCAAAGATAATTTTTGTTCATTTGGCTCTCAAGAATCATTCTCCACAGACTGAAAATGGACTTTTCTTTTTCTTTGCTAAGACTCACCTTAACCTTATCGTGCCCTATGGACTTGAAGAACTTTCCAATGGATGTGCAGACCTGTACAATGCAGCTGGAGAGCTGTGAGTAACCACTACTGAAATGACTGTCTGCTTGTTCTTGCCAATGACCTGGTTATTTTAGTGTGGCATTAAGGAGAACGGAGCCATATGAGACCCATTCTTTACCTCCTCACTAAACTCAGAGGTCTTAGTAGAAAGACAAGCAAGCATGCTTGTGTGCATCTCCCAGTGGAAATGCCTCAGTGTCGCAGAGATAACCTTTCCAAGGACAATGCTAAACATCATGCCCTTCCTCAAACCATGTAAGCTTTTAAAAAAAAAGAAATTAAAAGGACTCCTTAAAAAACTGAGGTTAATAATCATTCACACTCTCAAATGATTCACACTCTCTCATCAGAAAGCGCATTAGTTCCACCTTTTATTTATATAGACCACAGCCCATCCAAATCGGTAGGGAGGGATAATTATATACACTGAAGTTTTTTGAGACCAAAACAGAGTGATGCTAGAAAAGGGGGCAGGAGAAGCAATGACATAGAGACATCTCCCTTAAATGGCCAGTGTAAACACAAAGGCAGCACAGAGAAAGACAGAGAGAGAACTGTCACCTACGTTGTTTCCCTTATGACCTAGTCCTGATGCCACGGCAGTCTCTGACATGTGCCCTAAATTGCTGACGCCTCCAAGATAATGGAATTTTCAGTAAGAGACAAGTAATGTTTTCTGGCTTGCTCTGTCAGTTTCTCTGTTTGTAAAATGCAGAGAATAAGAAGTGCTCCTGACCTACAGGGATGCTAGGAGATTTAATGAGGCAGGGGCAAGGAAATACTTTTAACATTTTGGTTTTGAAAAAAGAATAAACGTGGAAAGACACATAGGCTATTATTTAAGAGACGGTGACAGGGTTTTCTTCTGATCAGTTCAAATCACAGTAGAGTCCCCCTCAAACTTCCTGGAGAAAGAAATAAGATAATGAAATGCCTTTGTTTTAAGAAGCTGTCAAGGATAAAATGAGAATTTCTCATTTACAGTAGGTTTTATGTATTCATTCCCCCCATTGTCGTTTCTCTTGAGAAAAACATTTTCTTACATAATGATTCCTTTTTTAATATCTTCTCTACTGCCCCAAATTCTTCCCTGCCTCAGTTCAATATTTTCCCCTACTCACATTAGTAAATAATCCTTCCAAGAATATGAATATACAAGTATGAAGTAATGATGTGTTTGCCACTAACTCTGGAAGAAAAGAATAGGAATTCTTCCCCAGCTTTTGTATCCTGACATTACCTCCTTTCCCCACCTATCATACTCTTCTGCTTGCCTCAGGCTGGGGTTTCAGGGTAGCTGACAGGGAGAGTGACTGTGGTGGACAGTAAGACACTCAGTAGATAAATAAGGATGTTTGGGTAATCTGAGAATTTGTAGGAGATATCCAGGAAGTATGCATAACATGTGGCAGCAGAAGAGATGGGGTGGGTGAACCATCAAATCGTCAATGCTAGCACAGAGCACTTTGTTATTTCCTCAGTTTCTTTGTATAATTTTTTTAAAACATGATTTGAGTGAAAGTTTATAGAACAGATTGATATGCCATTCAACTACTGATGCACATTTTGTTTTATGACATTGATTAGACTCTCCACATTGTAATTCTTTGTTTTCCATATTTTCAAGTATTTTTTTTTTTGCTTTGAATGGAAAAAGTGGTCCAAAAAAGGAGGAAAACAGATTCCAATTAACTTTGCCATTGATTTCTTGTTAGCTTTGGTGAGTCACTATCTTTCAAGAAAGTAAGTTTTTAGATTCTAATTCTTGTTTAACAAAAGTGCTGAGGTTATCAGCTGGCTAAGAGCTCATGCTTTCCTCATCCTCATTTTAGAGTTACAGCATCATGAAATGGGAGAAAAAAAATGACAGATGGATGAGTAGCCTTCATTCTGTGATACAAAAAGGTCCTTAAAACCACTGATTCAATAGAGATGGGAGAGGGGGCTCCTAGGTTTACCTCTATGGCCCTTCGGTATTCTTAAAACCTGGGACACAACTCACTACTTAGTGGCTCAACTTTCAACCAGACACACAAATGTTGTTAGATACTGTTGAGTATGATTCAAAGTGACCTTATGAACAACAGATCTGAACTCTGCGTTATCCTGTGCCGTCCTCATCATCTCTGACACAACTGAGCCCATTGCTGCAGTCATGATGTCAATCCATTTCATTTGGAGAGGTCTTCCTTTCCTTTCTTGACCCTCTGCCACCTTTTCAAGCATGATGTTCCTCTCCAAAAGCAACATGCCTGAAGTATGTGAGACAAAGCTTTGTGATCCTTGCCTTCAAGGAGCAGTCCGGCCACACTTTCTATTCAGGGAGACTTTCTATTTTTTATTGGCCTGTATAGACAGGCCTATATTGTTGTTATGTGCTGTCAAGTTGAGTGTGATACATACAGATTCTATGTGCAATAACTCTGAACGCTGCTCTATACTGAGCCAATTTCATAGCCTCTGACATACCTACCCCCATTAGTCCAATCACTGGGTCAATCTACCTCATCCAGGATCTTCCTCTCTCGTGCTGTTCCTCCACCTTTCCAAGCATGATGTTGTTCTCCAAGGATCAGTCCCTTCTGGCAACATGCCCAAAGTATGTGAGACAGAATTTCAAAGTCCTTGCCTCCAAAGAGCAGACTGGTTATAAGGTGACCTTTAACACCAAGCAGGAACTCACTTCTTATACCAACCAACCACATATGGTCAAAAGAGCAGCATTTACCCAAGGGCAAAGCTCAGAGGCAGGAAGGGGTATAATAGAAGGATTAATAGAAATGAGAATTACAGGGAGGAAAGGGAAGAGAGCCAGTGTGGGTATTGTAATTGGCATTGTAAAACAAAAGTGTAGGAACTGGATGAAAAACCAATATACTTTGTAAACTTTCACTCAAATAATAAAACGGTCCAGAAGCACTTGAGATATGACATGGGTAGCTGGATCTTGGAAACTTAAGAAACTAGCTTTGCTTTGCTAAAGTGATGGAAATCTTACTTTGAATGGGTCAGTAGTTGTAGAGCAATATGACTTTGCAGAATAGAAAAGCTATCTTCTTTCATATTAATAATTATGATGAGTGGAGCAATTGAACAAGATATTAGCATAAATTAATACTCTTTACTTTCTCGTAGGCTACCTGCCCATAGTTTTCCACATTTGTTAGGGTAATGTGGGGTTAGCCATAAGAGCTTTAACATATGCTTTATGAAAGCAACACTCAGATCCTAGGAGAGGGGCCAAATTTGAGAGGAGAACATTCAGAAGACTCACGATTAATCTATTTCATTTGAAAAGGAAATAAAAGATGCTTTCATTTGAAATGGTAAGATGGGTGCCATCAATCGGATTGCCGTATTGGATTGTCACAGACACAGCTCTTGCAAATAAAGACAGGCTTCAAAAGACTTTTATGTTTGTTTACTTGTTTGTTCTTCAGAAACAACTAGTGAATAAAGAGGCAGAAGAAGATACGCTTTACAGATTTCATTCCCTCATTATGCAGAAAAAAAGGAAATCGTTTGGTGTCTTCAATTCCTTTGGCTCCAATGACATGTACTTGTCACGATGATTGCAGCTCTTTTATGAAGAATGTTCTTGAATTGCTTGAGCAATGTATCTGCTTTCGTTGATTTTCCTGTGTGTTTCTTTACGATGGCTAGTTTTGCTAGTTTTCTTGGAAAGACGTATTTCATGTTTCGCTCTGATTTGTTTACTCCAGTTGGGTATACGATGAACGACCTGATATTTGAGTGGTTAAGCGATGGTCCAGTGCAAGTTGCTGAAGGACTGACCCTGCCCCAGTTTATTCTGAAGGAAGAGAAGGAACTTGGATATTGCACAAAGCACTACAACACTGGTAAGTTTCCCTTCAGCTGATTAGCCCAGAGGGCTCTGGAGCTAACAATAAATAGCCTATCACCTGGTTTGCTGCACAATCACCACGCAAACTGAGAGACATGGCATAGACCTTGGCTTGATTCAGAACCACCTGAGCAGAACAGATGTCTCTGCGCTCTCTGGGAGAGGTCAGTGAGCACAACACTTTTTCCAGAAGAAAGAGAAGAGGTAATTGACATCCACTCCTGACACTGACTTCTCGGGTCAATTTGCATTCTGCCTTAGTGGAAAAGAGAAACAATAACACAGGTCCATGCAAATTCCCTAAGAGCATTGCACACTACAGTTCTAGGAGTTTGGATGAATAGAAGCTACATGTGATTAATCTACCTCCAGAACTGTGCATTATCTATCAGTAGTGCTGGTCCACACATGGGGTGGATGAGGAGCAACAAGTGGGCACCTGGTGTTGCCTGGGAAGTTGTATCACCTCATTAAGTTGGTGACTTTCTCTGTGAACATCCTGGTATCTGGTACCGCTTAAGCTGGTCATGAAAATACAACCAAATCATGATGCCTTGTCCACTGAATGTTCTACTTCACATGCTGAGAAGAACTGTCCACGAACAGCTTGAACCAGCAGGCAACAGGGATTCCATATGAAGTGGTTCAGACTTGATCAAAAGCTGATTTTCCTGTCCAAAAGGAATCCAAACCTTTCTTTTATAATTTGAAGCTAAATTACCATCAGCGGTTCCAACTCCAAGCCAATTAATTCAAGAGAAAAAGTGGAAAGAGGAAGGGTCATTTTGCTCTTGACATGATGCTAAAAGTTTTCATACCATTCTATGCACTCTATTTTATAGGCAAAGCACCACTCTAAGCGATGTATAAGAATTTTTTTTTAAATAAGGATTTTTTTTAAATTTTATACTAGTTTACTTACAAAGGTCAGATCCGGTGTGAAAAAAAATTTATAGGAATCTCCTAAATGTCCTCAAGTGATTATCTAGGAAGCTAGGAAATGTTTATAATGGTTGGATTATACACATGCTCATACAAATGCTTCTCTCGTCATTGAGTGCACAAAGCTAAGTGCATAGTTACTTAAATTCTTTTAAGAGTCTTGTGTGAACTTTATTACTTATAGGGGATAGCATCAACTATTAGATATTATATGTTATATAGTGCATGCTAGGGAGCTCTGGTGGCTTCGTGGTAAGGAACTGTGCTGCCATCCCAACGGGACACAGTTCAAATCCACCAGCTATTCCATGAGAAGGAGATGAGCATTCTCTTCCTGTGTGATTTACTGCCTCTCAAAATCTGCTGGAGGGTTAGCTATAAGTTGGTTCCAACTCTGTATATAACAACCACCACAGTGAGTGCTCTCTGTATATGCTATTGGTTATACATGTTGTATAATATCTATTATGATTTCATAACATTCAAATATCTTATGTTTGATGATCAGTTTATAATAGTCTGGTACATTCTAAGGGGTTTCTTTGAAATCCAGTGGCAATAAACACATTTTTAATAACACACATAATACAATATACAATAAACACATTAAGGTTAGGGTTATATGCTGCATTATTTTGGCATAGTGACTCTTTAAAGAATGCACTTTCACACTATCACTCCCATTAGCTGGAGCTGGAGAAGAGTTAAGTTGGTTATACGTGATGAGCATTTTGTTCAATCCTCTGACTCTATCTGCAATACCTGTGCTTGGTTTTTAGTAAAGTGGGATGCTGGGATGAGAAAGATAAATTCAAATTGGACTTAAAATGATAATTTCCTGCTTGTAGGAAAGTTTACCTGCATCGAGGTCAAGTTCCACCTGGAACGCCAGATGGGATACTACCTGATCCAGATGTACATACCCAGCCTGTTGATAGTCATTTTGTCTTGGGTCTCCTTTTGGATAAACATGGATGCTGCCCCTGCCAGAGTCGCACTGGGCATCACCACGGTGTTAACAATGACGACGCAGAGTTCGGGTTCCAGGGCATCTCTTCCAAAGGTAAGAAATTGCTTTGATTTTCAACAACTCAACCAAGTGACTCAACAGAGGTACTGAGGGATGGAGAACTCTATGTGGACAGAAAGGTATGCCTTCTGGCAGCACTCTTGGAGATTACAGATGTTCAGAGAGAACAAAGAGCTAGATTTGAGAGAACTCGGGCTCTATGTCATTGGGAACTCATAACATCAGAGAAGTTGAGGGGAAGAGGAGTTAGAGTTGAGAGCAAAGCTTTAGGAGCAAGAGTAAGGGATTGTGGTTAAGAAGCCTTTGAGTGAATGCCTTAATTTTATGCTTTTCGTGACATAAGATGCTTTCAGGAATGGGGGGAAAGATTGATGTACCTTCTGCTGTACTGTCAAGTATTTATTGGTGGAGCTATTATAATTCATGTGCTCAATGAAGTAATTTTCAGTAATGAGTTTGGATTAAGCTCCTGGAAATTTGCATAGTAAAGTCACGTCAATGTATATAAAAAATGAACATGAAATTAGTTAAGGAATGTTGCCTTAAGCATTGCACTCTAGAAATCCAGCTATCTGAGACCAATATTACAATAGTAATGCTAGTGCAGGGTTGAGTTTTTAATGGGACAGTGAGTCCAAGTCAATGGAGGTGAAACAACATGGGAGTGGAAAGGACAGTGAGAAGAGTGATAGAACCTCACGGATGTAACCCATGCCACTGAACTGTACGTGTACAGATTACTGAATGCGTGTACCAACAGTTGTGTATACTGTAACCAACAATTTTTTAAATGAATGCATAAATGTGCAATATTAGGGTGAAACCAACTATATACATTATTCTTTGCTGAACCTTAGTCTCCTTAATGGTGGATATAATACTAATTTCATGTGACACAGTTACCTATGGAAGGAACAGTAGAATCACCCAAGAGGGTGCAAATTCCTGAAACTGAGCCAGGCTGAGAGTGCGGAGTAGATTTTTAGGACATTTATTTAATACCTCCAGTAATAATCTGTAAGTGGATGTGGACTCTGCATTTAGGGAGGTCTGGTGGCATAGTGGTAAGGAGCTGAACTGCCCACCTGAAGGCATGTGATTCGAGTTCACCAGCTGCTCCATGGGAAAAACAGAGGCAATTTCCTCACATGCCATTACTTGCTCTGAAAACCCACTGGAGGGTCTGCCATGTGTTGGTCCTGACTTGATACATAACAACACTTGTTATGTACTTGATACATAACAACACTGCTTTTATGACATAAAGCCCTTTGTGCATCATAATTTTTTTCCGCAAATAATAAGTAATCTGCTTGTGAATGCCCTATTTCCCCTGAGATGTGACTACGTGTGTGTCCCTCTAAGCTAAGTCCACTGAGCTGCTCATTTCATTTTTCCTGGTGTATACCTTCAATTGAGCATTCTGCATACATATTGCATACATATTCTCTGGTTGAGAAATCTCACCAAAAACAAATTCTAGGAAATAATCGAGATGTGGTCTCATATCTCAGGCTCATGTTTGGCTATGCTGTACTTGACATGACAAGAAATATTAGCTCATGCTCTGCATCATTGTCCATGTTTGGAAGAAAAGATGACACATGGAAGAAATCTGTGAGTACAAGAGAGATGGAGTATACTAAATACTGAGACAATGCTTATTCAAAGTCATTGAGTTTCATGCTTGAAAGACAAATAGTAGGATTTGTATGCTAACAGAGAAAGGAAATAGTTGATAGTTCTATTATTTTCTAGGATAACAAACCATATAATGTCCCTATATCTTATTTCCAAGAATCCCAGGTGATGCAAATGTTTGGGTTGGACTGCCAATTGGAAGGTTGGTGATGTGAATGCATCTAACACCTCTGTGGAAGCAAGGTCTGGTGATCGATCTACTTTCATAAGACTACAGGCATTGAAGAGCCTATGGTGTGTAATTCCATTCAGAAACACATGAGGTTGCTAGGAGTTGTAACTGACTCGATAGCGATGGGGTTTTTTTGTTGGCAGAAGTTTGTTTGGTCTTCCTTCTATTAGACTACAGATGTCAGAAACACTAACAGCTTTGTCTTTGTTTATTCAGCTACGAAATAATTAGAGGTCATTTTTACCTAATAGAAATTCTACGCCACTCATTGCCTCCTCCCAAACAGGTTCATTTGCTTGCCATTGCTGCATGCCATGTTAGTAAACCACAGGAGGCACAAGCACGTATTTTCCAATTTATAGACAGCTCAAGTATCAGTGACAAATTATGAGCAATCATTTCAAAACATAAAACATTTAGCCTCCAAACACTCATTGCCATGGAAAGAGTAGTCATTTATTTTCAAAAGAGGCACTGAGTTTTTATGCACTTGCTATTCATCCATGTTAACTATTCTGATTCTGCATTAATGGTGAAAACCATTGTTTAATAAACTGTCAGTGATCTTTGTAGACAGAAGCAATGAGTAACTCAGAAAGCAACAGAAGGAATAATAGAAAAGACAGTTTATACTTAGCTTTAAGCTCACTGGAGTTACCCTTTTGCTATCAGCATATTTATCTTCCTACATGTACTTTTTCTTGGGCTATTATTAAATGGAGTTGGCTTTAAACTGACTGTTGAGAGATGTGACTTATATATTTGATGGTGAGAAACCAAAATGGGATAAAGAGTCATAGAAAATAAAGAATTGCCCATACACCTCCAGCTTGGTTACATACATACATACACACACACACACACACACACACACACACACACTCATTTTAATTTCTTTTTTTTTTCATTTTAATTTCTAAACATTGCCATTCCTAAGCAGATGCCCCCTTTCATGGCTGTACAGTGGCTTTGCTGCCTATGATAATGCTCTGTGTGGAGTAGGCATGTGTGATGGTTGCACTTTCAAAGTAAGACATGTCTGTTAATAAGAAAGAGACAAAAATAATGTTAACCAGCTGGCAAAAAGCTGTTGTGAAGACTTGAATGGATTTCTTTTCAGTCTTTTCTCTCTGTGGGAAAATCCATGCAAATGAATAGATGCATAAACACACAGAGAGAGAGAGAAGAGAAGAGGAGAGGAGAGGAAAGGAGAGGAGAGGAGAGGAGAGGAGAGAGATCAAATTTTTATATAGTTTGGTCACTCCATTTCCCATGGCATGAAAAGTACGTCTTGAAAACATTTTTAAATGACGATCTAAATGTTGGACAATTCCGACTGCTGTTAAGTACCATCAAGGGGACTATGACTTATAGAGACCCTATGAACAACAGCTCTGAACTTTGCACTATCTCTTCGCCATTCTCATGCTCAAGCCCACTGAGGCTATAACCTTGTCAGTCCATCTTGTTGAGGGTCTTAATCTCTTTCTCTGATCCTCTATTTTCCCCAGCATGGCATCTCTTTCCATGGTATCCCCTCCCCATAACAGGCCCAAAGTATGTGGTATCTCTATCTATCTCGTGTGCTAGGAGGGGCTGTTCTTTGGAGAGGAACATGATGCTTAGAAGGGTGAAGGGTCAGTGACGGAGAGGAAGGCCCTTGACCAGGTTGAATGACACGGTGTCTGCCACATTGGGCTCTATTGTGTCAGATAGTGTCAAGATGGCACAGGATAGAACAGGGTTTGGATCTATTGTTCATAGGTCACTATGACTCATACTTGACTCGACAGCACCTAAAAACAATATATATCTTTGAAAGACCATTACAGGAAATTACATTTAATAAGTATATGGAAAATAAATCTTTACTATGGATGTAAGAAAAGAGAGACCATTACAAATACATTCGTATGTGACTGTGTCTTACCATATTCTAAATGTGTATGTGAAAGTTTTAAAAATATTTTTGAAGTTATAATGGTAAAAGTGAGAGAAAGAACTGAGGATGGCTACCAACGAGGGTGCCTAACCTATTAAATGTAAGGATAAAGGTAGGGTGAGAAGGAGAACAAGGAGGGGACTGAGCTAAACTTAGGAAGAGATGAAATGAGTCAAGTCCTACACTGCCACTGCTGTCAAGCCAGTGGCCAAAAGGACATAAAAATATGTCTTGGAAAAGGGTGCAGTCAGGGTACTCTATGGAGGCAAGGATAGTGAAATGTCATCTGACATACTTTGGGTATATTGTTAGGAGGGTCCAGTTCTTGGAAAAGGCCATCATGCTTGGAAAGGTGGTAGGAGGTCAAGCCCCTCAATAAGATGTGTTTTGAGTCCTCATTTGTGGCTGGAGACCAGAGAGGTGACTTACCATAGGCAGGTGACAGCTAGGATGACCTCAGCATGCAGGTGGCTCTGTCAGCCCTCAGATTCATAAATGTCTCCTTAGAGCAAGGATCCAGAAGCATTGTGTTTAGCTATCATTAGCCAAGAATCTCTATTTCCTACAGAAGGAAATTTCCTTTACTTTTCAGCCATCTGGTAAACTAAGACCAGCTGGACCATTTCAAACAGCTGCCAAACCCAGGACAGCTCGGGATTTAAAACAAAAAAAGAGACCATAATCCTGTCACATTTGGTCTTGCTTTACCCACCAGAATCTGCTTCTAGAAACAGCACTAAGAGAAACTACAAGAGAAGTAAGATTGTGTCCTAGAGGAGTTTTGAAAAGACGATTTGTTTCAGCTCTAAAAAGTAAAGCTAATTGCTCCTTGAATCAGTGTAGCCCAGCTAATTGAAATGACTTTCCCAGGCCACACCAGTATTTCTGAAAGAAGCTGCGAACATCTTTGTCGATTATTGCGCATAATCAGGATTTCATGAAGTTCTTGGAGAAGAGATGGTAAAGAAAGAAAAAGTTGAGCCTCAACAAATTCATCTGCAGGCCTGCTTGTTTAAGCCAGATGTCTGTATATGTGAGAGACTTCATGAACTTTCCCTCCTGACATTTCCCAAGCCACAGCAAATTCAAGAGCCGCTGTTGTAGTGAGCAGTGAGCGTGTGATAAAAATATGCAAGGAGATGACGTGTGAGAATCCTCCTGGGACAGAGCTGGAGCTCCACTGCACTTTAGCTCCAGAGTGGCTTTGGCAGCCTTTGCACAGATGCTAAGAGTGGGAAGGGACACCCTGGCTGTGCTGCTTCTCCAGTCTCAGGGAAGCCCATAAATCTTTAGAGGATAGCATCTGGGGGTTCAGATGATCCTGGATTCTCTTACCATTGCACCAAATGGACCCAACACTGATGGAGTCAGCCCAACAGGGCTTACTGACTTATCAGTTCTTACTGATGCTAGCCAGTAAGGGCACAGGGAACTCAGATGGGGCATTCGGCATAGTGTTAGGAACTGTGCTACTTGCTCAGGAAATACATTTGTTCGCTGCTGTCCGTTTGACTCCCAACTCATGGTGACCCCATGCAAGATGGAATGAAACAATGCCCTGCAAAATCTCCATGACTGAGTGCACACAGTCTCTGCGACTTGCAGCAGGTCAGAGTCAAAGAGTTGTTGTTGTTGATTGCCTTCGAATCAAGCACGATTCATAGTGACCCTATGAACAAAAGGCCTGAAGCCCCTCTACAACTATCGACAGTAAGCAAAGTTCATAGAGTTTCCAGAGGCTAAGTTGTTTAGGAAACGGATGCCACTCGTGCTTCCAAACCTGCCATAGTATGTTACAGTTGTTATGTGTCAATTAGTCACCTGCAATGTACAGCAACCCTATGTACAGCAGCTCTAAACCCTTCCCTGTCCTGAGCCAGTCTCACTAACTCCAACATATCAACTTCCATTGCCCCAGTTACTGTATCAATCCATCTCATCCGGGGTCTCCCTCTCCTGTGCTGTCCCTCCACCCTTCTGAGCATGATATCCTTCTCTGAGAACCGGTCCCTCCTTGGTCACATACCCAAAGTATTTGAGATTGACTTTCAAAATCCTAGCCTCCAAGGGGTAACCTGGTTTTACCCTCTCCAAGACAGACCTATTTGCTTTCTTGGCGGTCCATGGTATGTTTTAAACTCTTCTCCAGCACTACAACACGAAGACATCTATTCTTCTGTTACCCTTAGTCATTGTCCAATTTTCCGAAGCATAACAAGTAATTGAGAAAACCATGGCCTGGATTAGGTGCACCTTTGTATCTAGATTGACATGGTTGCTATTCAGCACTCTGGAGAGGTCTATGACAGCTGATTTTCCCCAATGCAATGCATCTTTTGATTTCCTGACTGGTGAATCCGAGTAAGCTGTAACTGCTAACAACCTCAATCTTCTCTCCATGTATTATGGTGCTGCTAATTGGCCCAGTGGTGAGAAGCTCTGTTTTCTTGATATTGGGCTTCAATCCATACTGAAGACTACAGTCCTTAACCTTTTACAGCAAGTCAGAGAGTAGGGGGCCAAATCCATTTCAGTGGCCTCCCTTCTGCTTGGGATGTAGGCAAGTAGAAGCAGCACAACAGCCAGAAGAATCCTGTTTAGCACATCTCTGTAAAGAGTCATCTTACCGCTTCCCGTCTCATTTAGAACAAAAGCCAGTATTTTTACTAAGGTGAATATAATTTATGATCTGTTACCCATTTCCTCTCTTTCCACAGATATAGTCAATCTGATTTCGATGTAGTCCATTAGACGAAGTCCATGTGTATAGTTGCTGTTTATGTTTTCTTTAAATATTTGCAATAAATAATCCAGCATATTGCATCATCAATTGCATTATACAAAATTCTATCATTAGATCTCTAGACTCATTTCTGTCACAAAGGTCATATTTCCCAACTACTAGTCCTTTTTCTGTGTCTCCAACTTTTGAATTCTAGTCATCAATTATTACTAATGAATATTAATTGCATAACTGATCAATATCAAACTGCAAAAGTTGGTAGAAAACATCAATTTCTTCATCTTTGACTTTACTGGTTGGTACATATACTTGAATAGTAGTTGTATTCCTTGTATGCATATGGATTGTATCCCATCACAGCATAGTACTTTAGGATGTATCCTGAAATAATTTTTTTGAGAAAAGCTTAACATTGTCAATGATTTTATATTACTTAGATGCACAATCAACATCTGTAACAGCAGTAGCCAATAAATCAAAAGACAATTTACATTGGGGAAATCAGCTATCACAGACCTCTCCAAAGTTCTAAAGAGCTAGGACGTAAGTTTAAAGACTAAGGTGCATCTGATCCATGCCATGGTTTTTTCAATTGGTTCAATGTATCTGAAAGGTAGAAAATTAATATATAAGATCAAAGAAGAATCAATGTCTTTGAATTATGTTGTCAGTGAAGAATATTGAATATATAATGGACTGCCAAAAGAACAAACAAATCTATCCTGAAGGAAGTTTAACCAGAATGTTCCTCAGAGACAAAAATTATGATACTTCATTTAACTTTGGACAGATTCTCAGAAGGTACCAATCCTTGGACAGAGACACCACACTGGTAAAGGTGGAGGATCAGAGAAAGAGAAGACAACCCTCAACAAGATGGAGTGACACAGTGACTGTAACAATGGGCTTAAGGATATCAGTAATGGCAAGGATAGTTCACGATAGGCAGGGTTCATAGATCTATGCTTCATAGATTGCGGTGAGTCATAGTAGATTCAGTGACACCTAACAACCATCCCTTTTTTCTTAGCCTTGTCTCCGCATAACTGTTTATTCTATTCACCCTGCTCATCTTGCTGATTGCACATCCTTCTACCACTAGACATTTGCAATGACTTTTCTCTACGACTGAAATGCTCTGCTCCTGATATTCACATGAGCAATTTCTTCACCTTAAATATGTCTTTATTTAAATCTTGCCCAGGTCCTCATTATCATCTTAAGCCAGTTAAACTTCTCCCTTTTTTAGGGCCCTTATAGTACTATAACACCTTCTACCATACTCTATAATTTATAGCAAACTCTATTATTATGTTTCTTGAGTGTTGTCTGTTTATTAATAGTCTGTTAGTCTGACTATAAACTTCACTTAGCCCCTAGATTCAGTGAGAGAGATAGAGATAGATAGATAGATAGAGAATAAGAATGAATGTGTGTGTGTTGTGTACTGTACAGTCAGAACTGACCCATAGCTGACCATCCAGTGAGTTTTTAGAGGCAGTTAATCTCATAGGAGATTGCCCATCCCTCTCCTACAGAGCAGATGATGCCCTCAAACCACATACCTTCAGGATTGCAGTGCACCTTTTTGCCACTAGGGCATCAGAGCTCCCTATAGTAGATGTTCAATAAATATTTGCTGAAGGAAGGGATGAACACATGTTGTTAGGTGTCATCGAGTCTACTCTGACTGATAGCAACCCTATGAATAACAGATCAGAACTTTGACCCATCCTGTAGCATCCTCCTTGTCTCTAAGGAGTACTCTAGTTGCACATCCTTCAAGGCAGATGTGCTTGTTCTTTTGACAGTCTAAAGGATATTCAACACTCTTCATCCATACCACAATTCAAAGACACTGAATTTCTTGAGTCTTTCATATTCATTGTCTAACATTCAGGTGTATAGTAAACAACTGAAAAGATCATGGCATGGGTCAGCTGCACCTTAGTATTTAAACTTACATATTTGCTCTTTAGAACTTTAGAGAAGTCCTTGACAGCAGATTTATCCAATGCAGCACATCTTTTTATTTTTTGACTGCTGAATGAATACATACACCCATGGAAAAGAATCCATTCCCATTCTCTAAAAGGAGCCCTGGTATCCTAGTCTATACTTTTGGGACTGTGAACAAAAATGTCAGTGGTTCAAAAACACCAGTTGCTTCATAGAAGAAAGAGAGTTTCCTGCAGTAAGGATTTATAGCCCAAGAAATCGGATGAATAGTTGCTCTGAGGTGGAATCTACTCAACAACAGTGGATAACTTTTCTCTAAGATATTGTTGCTATTGATGGTTATGTGGTGTTGAGTTAGCCTGTAGACATAGTGACCCCTTGTACAACAGAATAATCCCTACACAATCCTGTGCCATCCTCACAATCTGCTGCCAATTGCTGCAATCACTGTGTCAATCCATCTCATTGACCATCTTCTCCTTCAATGATCTTCCATCTTTCTAAGCATAATGTTTCTCTTCAGGGACTGAATCCTCCTAATATGTGACTCTCATCAACCTTGCTTGCAATGAACATTCTAGATACTGGATACATGTCCACCAAAACAGATGTGTTTCTTCTTCTGGCAGTCCATGGTATGAACAATACCATTTATCAACATCACACTTCATATGTATCAATATTAGTATACCTTATTCACTATCCAATTTGCATACAAGTACGAAGCAGATGACAATATAATGGCTTAATCAGGCTCATCTTGGTCTTTAAAATTATATCCTTTAAAGAGGACTCCTGGTGGCACAGTGTGTTGTGTGCTGGGCTGCTAACTGGAAGCCAGTTCGAACCACTAGATTCTCTGAGGAAGAAAGAGGAAGCAATCTCCTCTCAGTATCAGAAACCTAATTGAGGATCACCATGAGTGAGAATCAACTTAACAGTAGCAATAAGTTTGCATCTCTAAGATATAGATTAAATAAAAAAAAAGAGTCAGCAAGAAAACTACTGGACCTAGTTGACCAATTGAGCAAAGTGGCAGGATGTAAGATTAACATACAAAAATCAATTGGATTTCTCTAGTGACAAAGAGAATACAGAGCTGGAGCTCGGGAAAATAATACCAATCACAATAGCTAATTACAAGAATAAATACTTGGGAATAAATCTAACCAGAAGCACAAAGGATCTATTCAAAGAATATTACAAAACATTATTTCAAGAAACAGAAACAGACCTGGAAAAATAGAAGAATATACCTTGCTCATGAATAGGAAGACTCAATATTTTTAAAATAATACTGCCAAAGGCAATTTATACGTTAATCCCAATACAAATACCAATTCTTCAATGAGATGGAGAAGGCAATTTCCAATTTCATTTGAATGGAAAGAGGCCCTGAATAAGCAAAGCACTCCTTAGAAAGAGAAACAAGGTAGGAGACATATAACTCCCTGTTTTAAATCCTACTACTCTGCCATGGTGGTCAAGAAGTGTGGTACTGGTACAATGAGAGACACATAAATCAATGGAATATAATTGAGAACCCAGAAATCAGCCCATCTACCTATGGACAACTTGCAGAAAACTCAAGCAACATCCACACCTCACTCCACACAACTCAAAGAGGATCAATAACATAGAACTAAAACCAAGGACTATAAATTTAATCCACAACATAACAGTCTTCCAAGCATCCTGAAAAAACTACAATCAGGAGAGGACAAAATAAGATGAATAGGACCTTCTAAGAATCAAATTCCTATGCACATCCAAAAACTTCTCCAACAGGGTAAATACGGAAGCCAAAGGCAGTGTTTGGTGCACATCGAAAAACTTCTCCAACAGAGTAAATATGGAAGCCACAGGCAGTGTTTGATGCACATCCAAAAACTTCTCCAACAGGGTAAATATGGAAGCCACAGACTGGTAAAAAAATATATGACATGTCTTACAAGGGACTTAGACCTAGGATTTATAAAATACACAACAAGAGAAAGGAAAACAACCCAATTGAAAAATGGGCACAGGATATAAACAGACACTTCACCAAAGAAGACATTCAGATGATTTGTATCCTTCTTAGAGCTAGGGATTTTGACCATTTCTTCATGTGTTTGTTTGCCATCTTGTCCTGTGAAGTGTTCTTGTATTGTATCTACAATGAGTCAGTGATTATTGTTAGTTGTCACATCTGCTTTCACTTGTAGTGATGTTATGTCTAACACAACAAAATGTTGCCTGGTCCTGCACCATCCTCTCTCAACAATAGTATGTTTGAGCTCAGTGTTGAAACTACTGGTGTGATCTTACCTCATTGAGGTTTCTCTTTTTTTATGACCCCCACTTTACATAATGCCACCTTAGTCATCAAAACTGCATGTTTGCTTTTTAAGATATATATTTAACAACACAAGGGTCACGTGTGGAATGTTTGGTGGGTTTGGTTTTTTGTGTTGTGGGGTTTTTTTACTTTCTTTTCATCCACAAGTTGGTGTCAGCAGATTTGACTTGCCAGATGGACTGGGTGTCTCTGGTTTATAGTCCACTAGCATTTGGGCATGCCTGACTTTAAAACTGTGCCCTCAGGCCAAATGTTAATTGATTTTGAGATGAACATTCTTTTAAGTTATACAGCAGTGGTCTATTTGCTGTAATGCTGAATAACTGTGCCATAAGTGTGTCACACACCATAATGGCTACCCATTATGGGCAGTGTTTGGTGAAGCTCCCAGATTGATATGGGTTTCGAAGCAGGAGTGGCATCCACTTCCTAAACTACATGGCTCTGTAAACTCTATGAACTTGGAGAAACAATAGTATAGAAAGGCTTCAGGCAGCTTGACGGCAGTCAACAAAAACATGTACATGCTATCATTATTCTCATATAATTAATGACAAAACAGGCACAGAGTTCACGACCACACTGAGTTAGACATTAAACTCGGGATGTCTGGCTTCAAGCTGGTGTGATTCATCACTACATTACTCTCATCTTTCATAGTTAACAATTTTTGAGTTCTTTATGCATGCCCACTACTGTGCTTACCTTTTACACAGATCATCTCATAGGTGACATAAGAGGCAAGTATGATTTTGTATCACTAATTTTCAGGTGGGAAAACCCAAGCTTAACATGGTTAAGTAATTCCCGGCAAGTGAATAACTAAGAGTCAACTCAATTCAAATTCTCCCAAAAGAAGGACTAAGTTTTAGGTATCATCATATCATGCTAACTACGAGTGGAAGTTCTTAACTGTTTGGGTGATAAGTTCTTATCCAAGCCTTGAAATTCTTAGGGCTTATGGCTACACATCCTTGTATGCTCTAGGTGAAGAGTCAATGCTTGCCTGGTTACAAACTTTCTTCCAAATTAAAGATGACTTGCAATAGTTCCAGATACTTCAACTATATACTCTCTCAATTGATACACACACTCTCAATTAACTGGCAAATATTTTCCTCCTTAGCAGACTTTTAAAGCTAAGCCATTCACTTTGTACGATCACTACCATCTGTAGGTATTCAAACCATCATTTTCATCAACTTTTTTTGTAATTTATTACTAATTTCAATGAAAATGTACAGAGACTTTGGATTTCCATTCATTCATTATTGCACTTTTCTCCCCTCCCAACCCTCCCCCCTAGTACACTACCCTCTTGCAAAAGTAATAAAAAAAGTCTTTCATTATTTTACAATCCCTCCTCCCAGGTCCACTCCACTATGCAGCCTCTGCTCTGGACTCTTGTCATGACAAAACTACCTAATCACATCTCCCTTTTAAAGAGTTTTCTCCCTCATCTGTTTCAGTGCAGTATACATTATTGAACCCATCTTTCTCAGTCTCCCCCCAACCCCGAGGTCAGTCCTGTTTTACAACAGTGGCACCATGCAGTATTTGTCCTTTTGTGACTGAGATACTTCATTCAGCATAATGTCCTCCAGGGTCATCCATTCTGAAAATATTGCATAAGTTCCTTGTTTTTCAATGCAGCATAGTATTCCATTGTGTGAATATACCACAGCTTCTCTAGCCATTCGTTTGTTGATGGGCACCTGGGTTGTTTTCAACTCCTTGCTATTGTGAACAAAGCTGCAATAAACATGGGTGTGCATATATCTGCATGGATGTCAGTTCTGGTCTCTCTGCGGTATATTCCCAGTAGTAGAATCGCTGGGTCAAATGTTATGTCTATTTGCAATTTTTTAAGAAAGTGCCACACTGCTTTTCACAGTGGTTGCACCATTTTACACTCCCACCAACAGTGAATAA
The DNA here is from genome assembly GCF_000299155.1 of Elephantulus edwardii. Lineage (NCBI taxonomy): Eukaryota > Metazoa > Chordata > Mammalia > Macroscelidea > Macroscelididae > Elephantulus > Elephantulus edwardii. The sequence continues at coordinate 7,398,246 of NW_006399865.1, forward strand.
GGGTTCCAGTCTCTCCACAACCTCGCCAGCATTTGTTGCTGACTGTTCTGTTAAATTTTGCTATTCTGACTGGGTTGAGATGATATCTCATAGTTGTTTTAATTTGCATCTCTCTTAGAGCTAGGGAATTTGAACATTTCTTCATGTGCTTGTTAGCCATCTGAATGTCTTCCTTGGTGAAGTGTATTTTCATATCCTGTGCCCCATTTTCATCAACTTTTACAAGCCTGATTGTATTGAGAGTCTAGCCAGAGTCAAGACATTATCATCTCATAACAATACAAACAGTCAAACAAAAGCAAACTGTATGACCAACAGCAAAAACAAACCCACTGGAGCAAATTCTGACTTAACAGTCACCCTGTAAAACAACACAGAACTTTCCCATTTGGTTTCCAAGGCTTTAAATCTTCATGGAAGCAGACTGTCACATCTTTCTCCCATGAAGCACCTGGTAGGTTAAAACCATTGACTTTTCAGTTAGCATAGCAGTCAAGTGTTTAGCTACTGTGCCACCAGAGTTCCTAATTGAGTGATCAGCAGCATAATAAAAATATGGACTCATATAAAACAATAATAGATGACAATGAAAATGGAGGAATTGCATTCATACTTAACAGAGACGAACCATGCACATTTAACACTGAGGAAAGGTTACTAAGCACAAAATATAAGCACAGTGCTGATCTTTATGCCCCAAAATTTATAAAAAGAAGAAAGTAAAAGAAAATAGACAAAACTATCTATAGCACTTGAACCAGAACCACAGTTAGATTTCTAGAGGAGGGATAATGTAGTGACTGACAGGGCAAGGAGGAGTTGGCTCTTGAAAGACAAGATAACATTCCATTTCTTGACAAGGAGGGTAGTTTCACAAATGGGTTCATTTTGTGGAGATTTTCTTTGAACATTTTTTTCAATATTTCTACGTATCAATTAAGAAGTTTTTTTTAAAAAAGATTGGCACTGATAAACAATAGAGAGTACTTACACACTCCGGACAGCTTCCTCTTCTTCCTCTTTCAGAATGTAAAATCTCAAATGCTGATATTTATTGAGAGTAGGTATCAGATCCACTAGGAGGTGCTCTTCATTCTGCTATGATTGTGTCCTGTCAACAAATGTGAAAAATACATAATTTTTGGTCCCATTGTCTAGATGAGACTACTGGAACTCAAAATTATACAACCAGTTAATTGCTAAGTTGGAATTTACATTTAATTGGGCCCTAAAATCTATTCTTTTCTCACTATGCCATGCTCCTTAACATCCCCTCAAGGAACCTTGTTGGTGAAGTGTGAAATGTGTTGGGCTGCTAACCAAAAAGCCACTCAGAGAAAAGAAGATCAGCCGTCTCCTTTTATAAAGATTACAGCCTAAGAAACCCTGTGGAGAGTCACTGAGTCAGAACACACGCAAAAGCCATGGCGTATTTTCTAATGTCCTTTCAAGGAGTGCTAGTGGCATAGTGATTAAAGAAGTTTCCCAGCGGAAAAGTCTGTGGTTGCAACCCACCAGCGTTTCTGTGGAGATTAGTAGCCTATGGGGCATTCCTACCTGTCCTGTAGGGTCGCTAGGAGGCAGAATTGACCAGATGGCACTGGGTTTGGGGATTTCTAGGACCTTTTCTTCAATACTTAAAATGGATGGCCATTATGCCTATTGCAATTTATGTTTGAGGGTTGACTGATGAAGCTGGGGGGATTGAATAACCTAGAGATTCATTTACACTTTTAAATTAAGGTCCATAGTTTTGAAGTTCTGACATCTCCCTGTAATAGTTCCACTCTTTATCTTGCTTTCCACTGATGTTTTCTACTCATTGACTGAACAGTCCTTTCTTATGAAAAAGGAAGATTAACAGGCCTCTGTCACTGGAGAGAATCTGAAGGTTCAAGATACTAAAAAGAAATTGCTATCTAATAAATTTTTTTACCTTGTATTACCCTAGTTAAAAGAACCATAAAGGAATGAATATTTTGTAGTTAACTCACACAAAAAAACACTTCCTCTTTGCCTATGAATTCTATGTTCCAAATCATATCCATAGATTTATCTTTTTGTGGGACTCCAAACAAACTTGTTTTGTACCTTTGAGTTGGAACTGACTGATAGCTGACCCTCCAGCTTTTCAGAAGCAGTAAATAGCTTGAGAGGAGACTGTCCGTCTTTTGCCTTTTACCTTTTTTTGGATTGGCAGTACAATTCCTTACCATTAAGCTACTAAAGCTCCCCCTATACATGTAGGCTCTGCAAATAGGAAAATAATATAGGTTATAGGATTGCTGTTGTTATTACATGCTGCTGAGTCAGTTCCAACTCATAATGATCCTATGGACCACAAAGCAAAACACTGCCTGATCCTGTATCATCCTCACAACTGATGCTGTACTTGGATCTGTTGCTGCAGCCACTGTGCCCATCAACAAATGAATGGATAGAGAGACTATGGTATATTCACACATTGGAATACTACAAAGCTTTGAAAAACAAGGAACTCATAAAATATTATAAAAAATGGGTGACCCTGGAGGACATTATGTTGAGTGAAATATCTCAATCACAAAAGGATGAATACAAAATAATGCCACTGTTACAAAAGAGGACTGATATCAGGTTTGGGAGGAAACCTAAGATAAGAGGGGATAAATAATGTATACTGCGTTGAAACAGATGAGGGAAAGAACTGTTTAAAAGGAATATACGATTAGGTATTATTTGCATGGCAAGAGTCTACAAGAAGAGCTGCACAGTAAAGTGGACTGGGGAGATTTATGACAATGAAAAATTGTTTTTCTTCCCAAAGAGAAAAGTGAACTGGGGGAGAGGAGGCGGAAGGGAGGAAACTGTTCAACAATCAATGAATGAAAATCCAAGTCATCTATACTCTTTCATTAAAATCTCAATTTTTTTTTTAAACAAAGCAGGCTGGTTGGATAAAGTTAGTGCCCATCAGAGCCCGCTTCCAGGACTTGAAGTGAAAGGGAGCTGGCAAGTATGCTCATTCATAGCTATTGCCTCGATCCACTGGAATGAAAGTAGGTGGAAGACAACAATGAAGAAACAGGCTGAGCTTAGACGTGTTCCTTTCTGCACTGTCCACCTAGCATTCACAGATGCATGAATAAGTAAAAAAGGATTGTTGGTTTGAGGAGCAGGGTGTCATGAGCACACCCCATTTATTGACTTAGTCCCTATGGGAGTTAAGTCTGAGTGAAGGGACTAACAGTTCTGGAATGCTGGGGCCTATTTGAGCCTAGACACAGATGGCTGGGAATGAGCTGACTAGAACCCAAACAGATGAATCGAAGATGATCCAAGCTGTGAGCTAGGGTTGATTGCTATAACTTGATGGCTTGCTTGGGACTGGACTTTGCTTGTGGATGCAGATGCTCAAAGTTTCCAAACTGAACCAAAGACTCTTTCACAAAAGGGACATGCTTGTTCCCTCAGAGTACTGGCTAGAGAGTAATGGACAAACCAGAAATTGGCTATCTAAAATGGGGACATTAAAGAAAAAGGCATGAAGTAGGTGGCTTACATTTTCACGATGTAAGTATTATTAAGATGTTTGTAAGAGGAAATAAAAACCTCACAATATACATGAACAAATTACAATGGAAATGAAAGATTGTATAAAACACAATGTACATGTATGAAGTCCGATGTATATGAATGATAAAAAATATTAAGAAAAACTATGGGTCTCAGAACCACAGTAATATATCAAAGTCAATTAGGCATATACTATATTGCAGGGCCACCAGCTGCTCTTTGGGGGAAAGATGGGAAATCTCCTCCTGTGCGACTATCTCTGAAAACCCATCTGAGGGTTAGCTATGGGTCAGTTCCAACTCAAAGACCACAACATTCTATACCCTACATTGTTGAAGAATGATTGGGAACTTAAAAGCTTGTGGAGGGGCCATCAAAGTGCAACCATCAGTCTCTTCCTATTTGGAGCATGGAAAACCTTCACTACAAGTCTCTAGGAGAAAAAGAAACACAGATCTGTAGATTATTATCTGAAAGCATAGGATTACGGGGCGGCGGAGGGGCTGAAATACACTCTGTCATTCAGGACTACCTTTGGAACAGAGAGGACTGAGTAATGCCCATCGGAACCACAGAAGTAGTGGGAGAGGTGATCATCTCAGGCATCAACAAGAGACAGTAACTCCAGTTCTGTAACATCTGTGGCTGCATGGCTGCCAGCATCCTTGTCAGGAAACCTCATCCAGGAGCTTTTTAGTGAAGGGATTTAAATCATTCATATCTAATCTTATTATCAGTATAAACTCTAAATTCAAACTACCTTCCATCAACTAGATTCTAACTCACAGAAACTTTCTATCAGGTTTCTGAGGCTGTAACCTCTCATCTTCTAGAGCACAACTAGTGGATTTGAACTGTCTACCTTTTGGTTAGCTGTGCACCAAGCTCCTTGATTATTAATATATTAAGTTTAAATCTAGTATGCTGTTACTAGTCTTTTACTTTTTCCAGTTATTTGTAAATTTTCCCCTATTTTTCTATTTCTTTTGCTTTATTATCCTTAACTCATTTTGCCTTACTTTTGTGTTTTTGATCTTATAGTATATCTGTTTAACTTATCAATGTCTACTTTCAATTACTATTATATCACTTCTCATATAGTATAAGGGCAAAACAAAGGAAACTTCTATTTTTCCTCTCTCAGCTTTTGTGCTATTATTTTTTTATTTTTACACATCATTGTTAATTTACTAATAATTTATCACTTAACTAATACTCTTTTCTAAAATTATTCTAATAATTGAATAAATGCATTTATTAAACTACAGTTAGCATTTGAGTGCATTTCATTTTCAGGGTAGACTTCCAATTCCATCTGGTCATTTTTCTTTTGCCTCGAGCACTTCTTTTAACATCACTTGTAGTGTGAGTCCACTCATGATAAATTATTTCAGCTACTGTATGTCTGAAAAAAGCCTTATTTCACATGTATTTTGAAAAGATATTTTTATGGACTACCAAATTCTAGATTGACAGGTTTGGTTTTTAATTTCCCTAACCAGTACCTTAAAGGTGTTGCTCAATATTTTCTTGCTGACGCTACTTAATAGGGGAAAATCTACTACTGATCTTATTTTCCTCCTTTGTCTACACTGTTTTTTATTTTCTGGTCATTTTAGACTTTTTTTATCCATGTACCTCGTTTATGATGTACCTCAATGTAGTTATTTTAAAGTTTCATTTAGCTCATTAGATTTGAGTTCTTTATATAATTTGTATAAATTTTGTACATGTTTTTCTTACGATTTTTCTGTCTCTTCTTCAGAGACTTAAATTCTACATGCATAAGTTCACCTGATATTGTTCCACAGCTCATTAAGACTGACTTTTCTTTCACTGTCTTTTTTTACTAAGTTCCATTTTCGTTTTTATACTCATTTCAGAATTCACTATTTTTTTTCCTACTGCAATGCTTAATCTGCCACTAACCCTCAACTAGCATATTATCCAGCTCAAGCATTATAGTTTTCATCCTGAGATGTTTAATTTGGGTCTTTCCCCCATGCCACTCCTTAACATCTCAGTCTTCTCTCTAGTTTTCTAACACACAGTGATGCCTGTGTCAGCTATTATGAACTTCTTTATCAATTCTGGGCTTATTTCATTTGGTTGCGTTTGCTCCTAATTGTAGGTCTTTTCTTGCTTCCTTGCACGCCAGGTTATTTTTTACTATATGCCAGGCATTATGAATTTATATTGTTGGTTGATGGATTTTTATTTAGTCTATAAAAGTTATCGACCTGTTCTAGGATATGGTTAAAATACCCAGATCTCGTTTTCATTTTCTTGTATGCTGCTTTGACAGTTTCCTAGCAGGCTTGTGGCATCATTTAGTTAAGGCACAATTTTTTTTTTCTGAATACTGCATTTAATGCCCATGAAGGATCTGGTTTCCCAATCTGGCTTATGGAACAAGCATTATTCTCATTCCCATGAGAACATCTAAGTATTATCCCCTTGAAATCTTTTTGTTGGTTCCTTCACGTTCCCCAGTTACTTTCTGTGTTCCTGTGTAAAGCATTTGTCAGTGCTGTACTGAATAGTCCAGGGGAACCTTGTATAGACGTCTGTCTCTGCATTTTCTCATTTCTGGTACTCTGCTTTGTGACCTCTGGCTTTGGTGCACTCTCCAGACCTCAGCTTCATCTCTTCACTTCTGGGAGTTTGCTAGGCTCTGCTTAGATTCCTCCGACATGCACCATGGCCTCAATATTCTTTCAAGGCAGTAATCTGGAACAACAGGGCTGACCTCATTAGTTTCTCATCTCTCCAGGATCACCATCCATTTTTGCCAAGTGTCTAATAGCTGGAGGACCAGTTTTTCCAAACATTATCCCCCGGTTCTTTATTTGATTCTGTATGGAGGGTAAATCAGGTCCATGTTACTCCATCTTGGCCTTAAGCAGAAGTCATGCTAGGTTTTGGAATCTTTTGACGTATTTCTGAAATTTGACATAAATATAACTAAATTGAATATGACAACTTAATGATTGAAGCAATATTATCAGAAATAGCAGTAGCTTGCAAATGCTCAAAGTATAACGTTCTAACTAAAGAAGCCTGCATTTATTAAAGCAGTCTATGAACTCTGAGACAGAGAACAAATGCTTTTTAAAACAATTAACTGCTATGTATGGGTACAGATAATACTTCCCTAATGGAGAAACCCATTTGGCTCAACAAGATGCCTCTTCAAGATATCTGTTTCACAGTGATATGTTCTCAGATACTTAGGTTTTATAATTCTTTTTATAACTCTAATTTTTATAACATACTCATAAGTACTTTGAGAAGTGAAGTTTATCTCTCAGCCAACAACTCCTCTTCTTCACATGTTAATTTCTCCTAACAGCCCTCCCTGCCCTGTAGATGCATAGATTCAACGGTTTGTTGCATCAAATACTCAATTCAATTCTGTAAACCTCTGAGATGGATCTACTATGTTAGGTATTAAGTATCTCAAGAGACAGGAAGATAGTCCCTACCCCCAGGGGAATGGTGATGTAGTCAAAGAGTCACCAAACGTGTTCTTCGAAGAGTCAGACAGTACATACTCTAGGCTTGCAAGCTAAAAAAAAAAAATCTCTGCTGCCTCTCTTCTGGAGTGTAACAGAAAGGCAGCCATAATCATAGACCAGGCATGTTAATATTAGATTAGGGGTAGTAGAGGGCCAGCAAAAAAAGAGGCAGACAGACCTTCAATGACTTGGACTGACATGGTGACTACCGCAATGGCCCTGAGCACTACAGACACAGGGAGGACATTTGAGGAAAGGACAAGGTTCAAATCTGTTGTTTATAGAATCACTATGAGTTGTAGTTGGTGTGAGAGTACCAAACAACAATAGGAAAAACCCAGGGAAGTACCAATCAATGTAGAATGATGGCTCTAGCAAAAGGTTAACGAAAAACAAGGATTTTAAGACCTCAAAGAAAGGGGATTCCCATCTTACTACCTGGGCTGTAAAAACAAAGAGTGGTTTAACAAAAGTGGAAATATATGTAGATATATTAAGATTGGAGAGAATTAGGATGAGTAGAAATAACACGAGAAAGTCTGAAAGAAATTACAGCCCTGAAAATTTGGGGAACACATAGTCTCATCTAGATAGTTAGTTATACTCAGGAGGGAAGTAGAAAAACAAGGAAATGTAAAACCTGTGAATTCTCAAAAAGAGAAGCATTTCTTGCTCCCTTAGATCTGTTAAGGCGCCCTGGTGGCTTCTGCTTTGTGTGTTGGGTTACTAACCAAAACATCAGTAGTTTGAACCCATCAGGTACTGTGAGGGGAAAAGCTGGCAGTCCACTCCTCAGAACCTAATGGAGATTCCATGGGAACTGAAATAGACTCTTTTGCAGTGGGCTGAGTTTGATCCAGACTTGTTAAGCTCCTCTCTTTGTTCCTTTCTTACATTTTGTCTTATGTTATGGTTTGTTTGGTTTTTTTACCATTCTATTTATTCCTTTACTAGACAATCTTCACCTTTAGGGATTGATTATATATCTCTCATCTGTGAGTTCTCACTGTATCTAGAACAGAGATGGGACACAGGAGCAGAGCAAAAAGAACTGTTGGTCTTCGATAAATGAAATAGTTCATTTCAGCCCAAACTATCTGAACTCACTGAACAGGCACAGAGACCCAACAGAAACAGTTTAAAGACTAGCTGATTGACAAGGAGTGGAAACATTTCCTCCTCACAGCAGTAGCACCTTGATTTTTAACAAGAGCTTTGCTAAAGAGATTTTTGTAAGGTGAACATTAATGTCCATGCAATTGTGCATGGGTTAATTCCTTTAACTCCTCATTATGTAGATTTGCTCATAATCTGTATCCACTTAAAATACAACTTCTGAGCTGCAATTCTACAAAGTCTCTTTCAAGAGGGTGGGAGGAAACCCATATAGATAAGTGCAGGGGTTTTATATTTTAACTAGAAGGTTAATAAAGTGAATTAATTTTTATGTTTGACTGTATTTTTGCATGGAATTTGGAATAAAGAATTCAAATGGGTTAAAATCAAATCAGCGTAAAATGAAAATGAATAATAAAGCTTAGGAAATGAGTGAAAAGCTTATGCATTCTGTTAACTATGCAGCAGCAGAGAAAATGCCCATGGCAAGTTGAACCTGAGATGACAGGAAAGCTGATAAAGATTTTCAAATCCTCCTGGAATTGCTAGTATTTCCATAAAAATAATTTCGTACAATGTATAGTGTTTCACAAGGACATCATTTCTGAACAGTTCTTCAAAGGAAACATCAAGTAGTTAGCATTTAAATGAGCTTTCTGCATAGCAATGAGAGTAAATAACAGCAGAAATTAGAAATCGGCTTTGTCATGTCCACTGGGAAAATGAAAATAGACAGCAGAAATGGAATTCGACTAGACGTGTGTGACTGGGATGAGAGGAGGCTCAAAATAATTTAATGAAGATTTTTCTAGAAGCAGATAGTGACACCATCCATCAGCAGGATGTTTATATAACACCTGCATGTCTGTGAGACCATGGAGGTGGTAGATTATGAGTAGGAATATTCTTTTGTTAGTAAATGTCACCAAATAAGCAGATAAGAGAAATAGAAAGGCCAAACTCTGTGCCGCTAGTCAAAAGAAAATGCGTCACATAGATGCAACGTACACCTTGAAAGAGGAGAAAACAAGATAGGTTCTTGTCATGATCTTTAAGTACTTCTGACTATCAATCTGCTTTTTATATGAATTTAAGTAGGTTCTTGTCATGATCTTTAAGTACCTCTGACTGACTATCAATCTGCTTTTCATAAGAATTTAAGCCATGTGAAATGCATGTCTCATGTTATCTTTGGCAGATACAATTCCTCCGTAAGAGCTTTGAGTACATCTCCCATCCCAAGATCATGAGGACCAATCACTGCAGTCTTAATTGTGTGCAAAAAGATGCTTCCCATTGTGCTCAAGCTGGCCTCAGTCCAAGCAAACAAAAATCCCCATGACGATGGAGGTCTGTGAGTAGGATAAAGGAGCCAACTGAAAGAGCTCTTGATGGACAAAGCTGGCATAATTTGAGCAAGAAAATAGTGTTGGGTTGTAACCCAAATTAGGAGACTGTACTAACAGAAACCCACGTATTGAAATAAATACATATCCATGGGTCTGTACTAATACAAATATATGGTTGAATAACTAATAGAGAGAGAATAAACTAATTTCCAGAAGAATTCCAAATAATGTATGTAGATTCTTCGCTTTTGAGGTGAGGCAGCATAATCTCCCTCCTCTTCATTGTGAGTTGCACCTAGTGACTTCCTTTCAAAAAGGATAGTACATAAAAGTCATGGAACGAATTTTCATAGAGGAAGACATTCGAATGACACATGAAGAAATGCTCAAAATCACTGGCAACCTGAGAGATGTAAATCAAAACCACAATGAGGTACCATGTAACTCCAGTAGCAGTGGCAAAGTTTAACAGGACAGCAAGTAATAAATGTTGGGGAGGATGTGGTGAGATAGGAACTCTTATACAGTGTTGGTGGGATTACAAAATGGTACAACCACTCTGGAAGGTAGTTTGGCATTTCATCAAAAAGCTGAACATATAAATTCCATATGATCCAGCTATTCCACAACTTGGAATATACCCCGAGAAAATGAGAATTGAGGCACAAATGGAGACTTGTACACCAAGGTTCATAGCACTGCTGTTTGCCATCAAAAACAGGGAAAATGCCCAGATGTCCAACCACAAATGAATAGATCAAGAAATTATGGCACATTTTTATACCATGGAATACTATGCAGCACAGGAGCAATGATTTTGTAAATTATTACCTAACTTGGGAGGGACTGAAGAACATTATGCTGAGTAAATTAAGTCAGTCCCACAAAGATAAATATTGTATAAAACCATTATTGTAGAATGAGTATAAGGATCCAAGGGGGGGGTGGAGGGCGGAAGCAGAGGAACGAGGATGTAGAGGAGGATGGGAGGATTCATCTTGGGTGGTACAATTTGATGGACACGTGAGGGATATTGGAAGTTCTGTATTATAATTTTGTAAATAAACTAGTTTAATAATTTAAAAAATAAAACAAAATTGGGGGGGGATTAGCAACTTCACAGCAGAGAACCCTACCTTAGTGATAAATCTTGTTAACAGCTTACATACACTCTTGCTATGGTGGGATGCAAAATGTGATTCAGCTCAATGATCTTCCTCCATTAAGCCCATAATCCCAGACTAATCATTGGAAAAAATATCAAACTCCAGTTGAGAAGCATTCTACAATATAAATGCCAAAGATGTCGTACTCAAAACTATGAAGGCTATTAGAGTGTATGGGAATGATTGTATGAAAAACAAGAATGAAGACATGTGAGAAATACAAGGTACATGAATGAAATGCAATGCATATGAATTTGGTATGCAAACCAATATAAAAGAATTTTTTAAAAAACCACCAAAACACTATTAATGCTGTCAAAAATAAAGGAAGTCTGAGAATCTATCATAGCCAAGGAGCCCAGGGAGACATGATGGCTAAATATAATGTTGTTGTTGTTATGTGCTGTCGAGTCACTTGCGACTCACAGTGACCCTATGTACAACAGCCCTAAACTCTGTTCTGTCTTGTGCCAATCACACTGTCTCTGACACTCTCATCCCGATTACCCCAGTCTATCAATCCACATCATAGAGGGTCTTCCCCTCCTGTGCTGTCCCTCCACCCTCCCAAGCATGATGTCCTTCTCCAAGGACCGGTCTCTCCTTACAACATGTCCAAAGTATGTCAGATGAAGCCTCAGAAACCTTGCCTCCAAGGAGCAGCCCGGTTTAACTCTCTCCAGGATGAATCTGTTTTCTTAGGAGTCCATGGTACCCTCAATACTCTTCTCCAACACCAAAGCTCAAAGGCATCAATTCTCCTTCTATCCTCCTTAGTCATTGTCCAACTCTCTGACACATAACAAGTGATTGCAAAGACCATAGCCTGTATCAGACGCACCTTAGTTTCCAGAGAGACACCTTTGCTCTTCAGTACTTTAGAGAGGTCCCTAGCTAATGTTAGATGGACCTTTGCTGAAAGCAGGGAGTACCAGAGGAATATCTATCTGTGGTTCATTGATTATGCACAGGCATTTGACAGTGTGGACCATAACAAACTGTGGCTGACTCTAAGAATCGGAATCACAGAACACTTGATTGTGCTAATCAGAAACTTATACTTGAACCAAGAGGCAGTCATCAGAACAGAGAAAGGAAACACTGCATGGTTCAAAATTGGGAAGGGCATATGGCAGGGGTGTGTCCTGTCTCCATAACTTTTCAATCTGTATGCAGAACAGATCATCTGGGAGGCTGGGCTCTATGAGGAGAAATGTGGGGTCAAGATTGATGGAAGATCTATCAACAATCTACGTTATGCAGATCACACAACCCTGCTTGCTGAAACTGAGGAGGATCTGAAGCACCTGCTGCAGAGGGTTAAGGACTGCAGCCTACAATATGGATTGAGGCTCAATGTCAAGAAGACAAAGATTCTCACCACTGGACCAACTGGCAGCATCAGGATGGATGGTGAAGAGATGGAGATTGTTCACAGCTTTAGTCTGCTTGGCTCCACAATCAACACTCTTGGCACCAGCAGCCAGGAAATTAAAAGATGTATAAAAATATAATGAAGTAAATATAACTGAACTCACAAAAACTAAGCAATCCATACTGGTTCTTTACCTGTGACAAATGCACCATTCCCATGTAAAATGTTAATATATGGGAAAACCTTTTGGAGTACAGAAAAACTGTGTTATCTGCATTGTTTCTACAGATCTAAAGCATATAAGAATGGTCTTAGGTTGTTGGTTTTTAAAAAAGTGTTGTCTATTTTAAAGTAACTGAAATATTCCCTAGAATCTAAAAGGTGACGTGTGCCTGGGTATCCAAGCCGCACTGGAACGTGGGGAAGGGCCTTCCTCTGGCTCTTGGTAAAAGACCTGAGGTGGTTTTTTTCTGTCATTCTTCCTTGCCTCTCATGCACCCAGTGTCGAGACCCTGGTGATGGGTGGTGTGTTCGTGTCAAAGTTCATTTGCATCATCTCAGTCACCTGGCAGAGAGTGTCCTCTTTCTATCCCAGGTCCACATCTCCAGAGGAGAAGATTGCCCACTACAGGACAAGAACTCACCTGTTTTAACTAGCTGTGATAGAGGGCAGGGGCAAGGGCAAGGGCAAGGCAGGGATTCTGATTAGCTCAGCTTAGGTTACTTATTTACTCTGGACTAGCACAGGAATAGAGCCACATGTCTGTACATGCCTGACTGTTGTCCCACCCCTGGGATAGAGAGAGCTATGGTGGGAAGGGGAAGAAAGGAATTCATAAACATACAGGAATAACCACAGAATATCTGAAATTGAGGAGAAAAAGCTGACTTAATATGAAGCATAATTATTCTGCACTTAGGAAAACATACAGGTCCAAAATCCCTTATCCACACTTCCTAAATCCCCAAAGCTCTAAAAACCAAAGGGTTTTCCATAGCTCATTTGGCAGCAAATCCTGTCCTGAACTGATGAGAGGCTAATTATAGTCTCTAAATATCCCACTTAGTGTGAATATTCACACCGTTTGCCAAAAAAATATTAATGTATTTGATTACAGGGTCTTCCCCAAGCCCCACTAGGAGTAATATGTAATAAATTGTATATGCTACAGTGCTGCCATAATAAAATCTGAAAAACTCTGAATCACAGAACATAATTGCTCCCCCAGGTTTCATGAAGGGCTGCATATATGTCACTCTTTGATAATGTCACTCATTGCCGTCAAGTTGAAAATGACTCATGGTTGACTCTTTGGTGGGCTTCTGAGTCTGTAAATCTCACCAGAAGAGATTATTCATCTTTCCCACAAGAAACAGCTTGTGGATTCGAACCACCAGAGAGGTGTGGTCTTTCAAATATCAGCACAGCTCTCTAAGGTCTATACCACCAGAATTCTTTCACATATATACTAAAAAAACGAAAGAAAGAAATGAAATCAAATGAGGAAAGGCTGTTGTTGTTAGGTTCTGTCAAGTCAAGTACAACTCACAGTGACATTATAAACATGGGAGGAGGTGGAGGTTGTAAATCATATGAGATTACCCATCTTTATCCTACAAAGCCTATGGTGGATTTGAACCACCAGAGAGGTGCCGTCTTTGGGTTAGCAGCACAACTCCCCACAAACTTCACCAACCAGGCTTCTACGTATGCATAACAGAATAAAGAAAAGAAAGTATAAAATGACAATTTGTATGTAGTTCTAAAAACAATAATCACAGAAATACTAACTGTATAGGAAAAAACTCAGTGGTGATGGGATGAGGGGTACTTTTAGTACACTGAAAGGAAAATATGCATATTTAATAGATTTTAATGACAGGCTATCTTTATTAATATTTGCTCATGGTATTTTCATTCCTCAAATCGCTCATATTCTTCCTTTTTGTAATTATAAAAGTAAGCCTCAGACCAAAGCAGTGTACGAACTGCTATTACATTTTACAGATAAAGGACAAGGTACTAAGAGAGGGTTTGACTAAAAGAAGTCATAGGGTCTTGACTCCTGGTATCCTAACCCCCAAGTTTAATACATCAAAGAGAGGTGTGGAGTTGACAAATTCTGCACGTAGGCAAAAGCATAACAAAGTAACTAACATGTGACCTCACTGATGTTTGGAGGACTATGATAGGAAAGGTTTTAAGAGGATTCTTTGAAAGGTTTGAAGTAGAAAGATGAAATGGATGAAAAAGGAAACTATACAATGTGGCTTCAAAATCTTTAATTCTAATTCTGGTCTTCAAAGTAACTCGTTAATTTTTTTTTTTTTTGCAATAGTTTTCTTGTGTCTTCAACAAACATGTTTATAGATATTAATCTTTCTTTATTATCTACAAAAAGGTCAAGTTTCAAAAGCCTGTGCCACATTTAAATAAACATACTACCATTAGGGAGCTCTGGTGGCCTAGTGTTAAGATGCAGTGCTACAATCCTGAAGGCACGTGGTTCAAATTCACTAGCTGCTCAGTGAAGGAAAGATAGGGAAAACTCCTCCCATGAGATTAACTGCCTCTGAAAACCCACCGGAAGGTCAGCTATGAGTCTCTTACTGATAAGGAATTTTATTTTACTCTTTTTACATCTAACTATAGTAATGACTGTATACTGACTATATATTGACTAGAAGAAGAATGTATATTTATGCTTTATTGACTATGCAAAGGCATCTGACTGCATGAATCATAAGTTGTCGTGGATGGACACTGAGAGGAATGGGAGTCCCAGAGCACTTAACTGTGCTCATGCAAAACTCATACCTAGACCAAAATGCTGCTGTGCAAACAGAGCAAGAGAAAAGGAGTGTGTTAGGGTTATACCTTCTCCCAATACCTATTCAATCTGTATGCTGAGCAAATTATTTGGGAAGCTGGAATTGATGAAGAAGAATGTGGCACCAAGATTGGAGGGAGACACATCAATAGCCTGCATTATGCAGATGGCACAACCTTGCTTGCTGAAAGTGAGGAGGACTTGAAACACTTATTGCAGAGGATCAAAGAATACAGCCTTCAAAATGGATTGCATCTCAGCGGTAAGAAAACAAAATTGTCACTACTGGACCAATACATTGTATCATGATAGAAGGGGAAAAGTTTGAAGTTGTCAACTATTTCATCTTGCTTGGATCGACAATCAACACCCTTGGTACCAACAGTCAGGAGATCGGGAGATGTATTGCACTGAGACGGTCAAGTGTCAGGGACCTCTCCTAATTATTGAGGAACAATGATATCAGTTTGAGGACTAACTAAGGTGCATATGATTCAGACCATGGTCTTTCCAATTACTTGCTACATATCTGACAACTGGACAGTAAATAAGGATGAAGAAGAAGACTTGATTGATGCCTTTGAGCTGTGGTATTGGAGAAGAGTACAGAACATGCCAAACAGATACGTGTTGGAGAATGTGAAACCAGAGTGTTCCTTAGAGATAAATGATAAGTTCCGTGTCATATACTTCAGGCATGTTGGTAGTAGAGGCTATTCCTTGGAGAAAGACATAATGCTTGAAAAGGTGGAGGGTTAGCAAAAGAGAGACAGACCCTCAACCAGGTGAATTGACAAAAAGACTGCTGCAATTGGCTCTAGTGTGTCAGGAAGTGTGAAGATGGCACAGGATAGGGATAAGACAGGGTTCAAATCTGATGTTCATAAAGCTGCTATGGTTCATACTTAACAGCATCTAACAACAGCAATAATGAAATTTTAATTTTATCCTACTGTAAGCCAGCAATCTCTATTCTTTTTGTATTTTAAGACCTTCCAATATCAAAATATGTCATGTGTTCCTAGATGAAAATACGTGCATATTTAGTATCTATTTACTGAAAACATATTTGCAAACAGAAGAAGCTACTGGAAACTTGGGTATATTTCTAAATCAATCACATTTTGCAAGCCACCTAGAAGCATCTGATAATTAGCATTCCACTCACAGTGATCAGTGGGCATAGGAATCTCCTACGTTATGGTCTACTCCTGTGTTGAGGATAAAAATTACCAAAATCAATCCTCATCCTTATTGCCACGGAATCAGAAGTGATTCATAGCTGACTCTCTATTGGGTTTCTAAGGCTATAAATTGCATGGGAGCAAACTATCCATCTTTCCCCCAAGGAGCCGTTGATGGAGCCAAACCACCAGAAAGGTGTGGCCTTCTAGTTTGCAGCACTACTCCCTATGGAAACATAAATACAACCAATGGAATATTAAAGTTACATTCCGTTATAGTCAGAATATCCTAACACTCTTAGACTAAAGTATACCTGACCCAAGCCATGGTTCATTGGTTCACATGTATGCTTGGTTCATAGGAAAATGTGCCGCTGATGCAAAGGCTGAGCCTCTCTGGTTGTTCAAATCCACGAGCAGCTCCATGAAGAAAGACGGGCAATCTCTTCCTATGAAATTTACAGCCTCAGACACTCAATGAAAGGCCACCTATGGGTTGGTTCTGACTCGACAGCAATGGGGATCCATATATGAATGCAAAAGTTGGAGGGGAGAAAAAGGAAGTAAGAAGAATTGCTGCATTTGAACTCTGGTGTTGGTAAAGAATACTGAACATACAGTGGACTTCTAGAAGAACAAACAAATCAATCTTAGAAGGAATAAACCCAGAATGATCCTTAGGTGCTTATTTTTTTACATGATCCCAGGAAAGTTACCCCTAGAAAATGACACTGTGGCTGGTAAAGTAGAGGGCCAACGAAAGTGAGGGAAACCTTCAATGAGATTGACTGGCACAATAATCAAAACAATGGGCTCAATTATGGAAACAGTCATGAAATGGCCCAGGACAAGGCAGCATTTCATTCTGTAACACCTAAGGTCACTATGAATTGGAGTCAATTCAAGGAACCCAAACCCAATCACTTACAACAGTGCCTGTCACACTGTTGTTGTTATATGCCCTCGAGTCGGAGCCAACTCATAGGTGACCCTCCAGCACGTAACTAGAGGCTGTAAATCACATGGAAGGAGATTGCCCACCTGAGTCTTGTGGTGCTGCTGGGGGATTTGAAACATGTACCTTAGAGTTGACAGCACAACTCTTTGCCACTAAGTCACTAGAGTTTCCTTGAACATGTTGTTGTGGTGGTTGTTAGGTGCCATCAAGCCAAGTACAACTCAAAGTGATCCTATGAACAGCCGTTCTGAAAGCTGCATTCTCCTGTGTCAGCCTTACCATCTCATCTCTGAGACACTAAAGCCTACTGCTGACATCACAGTGTCAGTCCATCTCATTGAGGGTCTTCATCTCTTTCACTGACCCTCTATCTTTCCAAGCATGATGTCCGTTTCCAAGGAATAGCTTCACCTAGCTACATGTTCAAAATATGAAAGACTAAGCTTTGTCATCCTTGTTTTCAAGGAGCACTCTGGGTGCACCCTTTTGTCACACAGTAGGTATTTTTAAAAATTGTAAGCGAATAAATAAAAAAGGAAACTCCTGATGAGGCAGCCTTATGGAGGTTGAGACCTCCCAGGGTAAGAATCCCTTGTTAGCTGCAAGTGACCTTGGCCAAGCTAATTAGACTTAAGGTAGCCTAGTGAGTAAAGGGTTGAATTGCCAACCCAAAGGCAGGCAACCTGAATCCACCAACTGCTCCACGGGAGACAGATGGAACATTGCAATTTATAGCTATTATTTGCTTCCAACTCAATGGCACACAAGTCTGCCATAGGGTCTTGCATAATATATTCTTTAAGTAAAGAATTACAAGATCTAATCCATAAAAGAGTTCCATTCCTCTCTCCTCCAAATTCCTGTAAGTCTTCATCATTCTGATAGGTCAAAGAATCACCCAAATGTTCCTTTCTGAGAGACACTGAGAACTACGCCCCCCAATGCTGAGAAACACAGCATTCCCTGCAGCATTCCCTGCAGGAGGCACCCGCTGTGTGCCCAGCATAGTGCACATCTTGATACAAAGCACATGTTCAATATGTATGCGACAAATGAATAACTAGAGAAAGCTTGAGCTTTTCCCATTGGAGGAAATCCTGTATCAGAGGCAAGGAAACCCTGAACATTTAATTAGCTAAATTAGGATATTTAACACTCTCAGGGAAAAAAAAATCCCTCCTGTGCTGCAATTACTCACATTCTTCTCTATTTAGTGACAATGCTTCTCTATTTCACTGTCAGTGTGAGAACCACAGGGACAACTGTCATAGCCAGCTCTTCAGCTCTGGGCCCCTGTGCCCTTCTGCTTTCTACCCCTCAATGCTGCCTGTCATTAGCAATTGTGAAATTTTGCTGTTGCCTCTGTCATATTTCAAGTTCTTAGAAATTCCCAAGGACTACACACAAAACCCCTCAAATATGTCTAAATCTAAAGAGGTTGAGGAGCTTAATTTTATGTAAATAATATCCTTTTGTTTATTAGTATTTTCTTGCCCTATTTGCTTCTTGTGTCTTTACTGGGAATATTTTCTGTGGGGCTTTTTCAAAGTTTTTATTGATTTTGCAAAATACTTGTAATGATAAAATGAAGTATCAAAAAGATTCAAAAGTTCATAGTAAAAATGGTTTTTATGTGTCAGAGAGCTGGACAATAACTAAAGATGATAGAAGAAGGACCAATGCCTTTGAGTTATGGAGCTGGAGAAGAGTGTTGAACATACCATGGACTGCCACTGGATGAGAAAAAAAACAGGTCTATCTCTGCGAGGGTGAAACCAGGTTGCTCCCTGAAGGCAAGGATTTTGAAGCTCTATCTCACATACTTTGGGCACATGACAAGGAGGGACCAATCCTTGGAAGAAGGCCATCATGTTTGGAAGGGTGGAGGGACAGTGCAGGAGAGGAAGATCCAGGATGAGGTAGATTGACTCAATGACTGAAGCAATGGGATTAGGTCTGTTGGAGATGATGGGATTGGTGCAGGATAGGGCACCTTTCAGAGCTAATATACATTGGGTTGCTTTGAGTAGCAGGCTACTCGATGGTACATAACAAAAACACAACAATACACAAAACAAGTACATTTTCTACATGAGACTCAAATAAATGATAATTCAATTGATATTTTAAGTTTAAAATTCAGTTATAGGTCCTATGTGAAGAATGATCGAATCCATCAGCTGTTCCATGAGAGAAAGCTGAGAAATCAACTCCTGTGCAATTTACAGCCTCTGAAAACCCACTGGAGGGTCAGCTATGAGTCAGTTCCAATTTGACAACACATAACAACAGCAGGACCTTGGGAGAATAGGAGTGCTCTGGTGGCCTAGTAGGAAACACTTGCATTGCCAACACAGAGGCATGTGTTTCTAACCCACCAGCTGTTCCATGAAAGAACTATGGGCAATAAATTATCACATGAATTAGAGCCTCTGAAAACCAAATGGAGGACCAGCTATTAGTTGGTTCCAACTTGATGGCACATAACAACAACAATTTGGAAGAATGTTTTCCCATACTGTCCCTCTGCCATTGCATGACCTCAACCCCTTTTAGTAAGTATAGTAACCCCAATCCGAATTATGATGTGTAAATAGATGTTTTAAGCAGACAAATGTAAACATTTGCTTTTCTTAAAGATCTGTTTATGAACATAAAAGAAAGTCTGCTCTCGCGCCCTCTCAGTGAGCAGAAATTCAGAGTTTCTATGTAAAATTCTCACACTGGTCATGGAGTCCACAGAGATTCATAGCTGACACTCCAGCGTGGTTTTAGAGGCAGTAAGCCACATGGGAGAATGCTCATCTTGATCCCAAAGAGCAGCTAGTGGATTTAAACAATGTGTCCTTGGATTGGCAGTGCAACTTTTTGCAACTAAGCCACCAAAGCTCCTTGATATTGTGAGGTGCCATCAAGTTAAGGACAACTCATAGCATCTTTGCCCTATTCCATGCCATCTTCATGATCTCTGTCTTGCTAAAGCCCAGGGTCAGAGGTTAGCTAAATGTTACACTTTTTCTCTTAAAGTAAGAGACTGTTTAGATTCATATCTTAGGGATAGTTTATAAAGGTTAATTATTGTTGCTATTGTCTTGTATCACAGCAAGTCAGGTCAAAGTTAATGTAACTTTAATGTTGTTTGCCACATACTTTACAGACTTCACACACTTTTATGTCTAAGGTCTGAAGTTCTTTTAAGACTTTCTAATGACTTACAGGTTCTATTAAGGTTAAAGAGCTGCACAAAGATAGATGTATTTCCATTTCTAAACTTACGAGTGTTCATATATGTGTATTCTGAACCCATAATAGTAACTTATACCTGGAGGGATTTGTGTACATCATAGAAACATACAGATCAGCAGCTTATTGTGGTCTTAATAAGAATACTCTTCATAACCTATGATATCGAGCATCTTTTCATATATTTAATGACCACTAATTATCTTCTATTGTGGAGTACTTGCTCATTATTTTACTACCCAAATACATCTCTTGATTTCATCTCTATCACCTAGTAATATACCTTGAGTTCTTAAAGTATGGAATTCTATATAGTGGACTTATTCTTTATGTATTATCAGGAAAAGAAAATGCTGCTCTGGTTGTCCGGTGGTTAAAGAGTGGTGTCTCTATGGGGATTGAAATCAACTACCGATTATTTAAGAAACCTCATCCCATGTGATTTACAGCCTCTGAAAACCTGTTAAGAGACTCAGTTATGAGTCAGTTCCAGTTCAATGGCAACAAGTTTGAGCTTTTTTGACACATAGTTTAATAGTTCCCAGTACAGGCCCTGAAACCATGAACCCAGATTCAAAACTAATGATGACTATATTTCTATGCCTTAGAGATCTTATGTATAATATTAGGATCATAAAAGGACTTGCCTCCTAGAATTGTGGAAGATTATTGGAATTAAAAAAAATATATATCTCTTAGAATCTGTCTTCCATCTGTTCCAGTCAGTAGGCCAGCTGGCTGTCCTCCAGATTTCTTGCCACAACTTAGAGAGCACACCAGGGCAGTATCTGTTTGTTGAAATATGTCAACTGGTATGCCGTCAGCTCACACAGCCTTGTTTTTTGTCAATTCTTCCAGAGCAACTTGAACTTCCTCCTTCATCACCACAGGCTCTTGGTCATACGTGATTTCATTAAATTCTTCAGTGTCAGTCAATTCCTTCTGGTACAGTGACTCTGTATACTCCTTCCATATTCTTTTACTGCTTCTTAAAGCATTTAACACTCTACTAAACGCATCCTTAAGTACTGCCACTTGTGGCTTGAATTTGTTTTTCAACTCCTTCAGCTTAAGAAAGGCTCAGCGAGCCCTTTTGATCTTCTGACTCAGCTCTTTGTACATTTCATTATAGTATCTTGCATTGACATTTTTTGTCCAGCTCTTTAATTTCTTGATTTCTTTCTTTAGCTTTGGCTTCTGGGTGCTCTAATGTAATATTCAGAGTCTCATCTGACATACATCTTGGTCTTTTCTTCCTCTTCAGCCTTTGCATTCTTCATGGAATAAATGCCAAATGTGCAGGCTCTGTTTAGAAGAGGTACTAGGAGTACTAGAAGCAGTACTAGGGACATTATAGCTATTGTTAGATGCAAAGAGTACCAGAGGAATATCTATCTGTGCTTCATTGACTATGCAAAGGCTTTTGACTGTGTGGATCACAAGCTGTGGTTGACTCTGAGAAGAATAGGAATCCCAGAACACTTGACTGTGCTTATGCAAAATCTATACTTGGACTAAGAGGCAGTCATCAGAGCAGAACAAGGAGACACTGCATGGTTCAAAATTGGGAAGAGAATCCGCCAGGGATGTATTCTATTTCCATACTTTTTCAATCTGTATGCAAAACAGATCATCCAGACACTGAGCTATATGAGGAGGAATGTGGCATCAGGATTGGTGGAAGATTCATCAACAACCTGTGTTATGCAGATGACCCAACCCTGTTTGCTGAAACTAAGGAGGACCTGAAGTGCTTGCTGCAGAAGTCAAGGACTGCAGCCTTCAATATGGATTGAAGCTCAACATCAAGAAAACAAAGATTCTCACCACTGGGCCAATTGGCAGCATCATGATAGATGGTGAAGAGATTGAGATAGTTAACAGTTTTAGCTTCCTTGGCTCCACAGTAAACATTCTTGGTACCAGGAGCCAGGAAATCAAGAGACAGACTGCACTGGGAAAGTCAGCTCTCAGGGACCTCTCCAGAGTACGGAAGAACAATGACATCAGGCTGGAGCCTAAGGTGCACCTGATCTGGGCTATAGCCTTTGTAATTGTGTGCTATGCATTGGAGAGCTGTCCGGTGACTAGGGATGATAAAAAGAGAATTGATGCTTTTGAGTTGTGGTGCTGGAGAAGAGTATTGAAGATACCATGTACTGTTAGGAGAATGAACAGGTTTGTCCTGGGAGAGTGAAGTCAGAATGCTCCTTGGAGTCAAGGATTCTGAGGCTTCATCTGATATAATTTGGGCATGTTGCAAGGGGGGACCAGCCCTTGGAGAGAGGCATCATGTTTGGGAGAGTGGTGGGAAGGTGCAGGAGAGGAAGACCCTCGATCGATTCAGGGACTAGGGCATGGGAGTAGGTGTGATGGAGACAGCCAGTGAGGTTGGCCCAGGATAGAGCAGGGTTTAGGGTTCTTGAACATGGGGTCGCTATGAGTCACAGGCGACTCAACAGCACATAACAACAACAAAAAGTCTTAGAGTGATGGCTAGCGCACAGCAAGTCATCAATAAATATTTGCTGTTGAAAGCATGTGATGCCAAACTAGACCCTCATGATGTTCGTTAAATCAAGAGAAATTTTGAACATTGTCTACAAATTTGGAGAAGTCACCATTTGTTGGTCTGTGCCACTCAGACAAAGACTGGAAAACTGGCTCTGAGTGTCTAGGACCGGCTAAGTGGAATGTCCACTGGAGTGATCACTAAAGCCTGGTATGATCATTCTCTCTGGCCCATTTGGCTTTGGGGACCCAACATATGCCTAATGGCTCCATTAGGGTAGGAGTTAGGAGGGTCCAGGCCAAAATATAAATTTTCATGACATGTGAAATATTCAATCTGGCTCTGGGTGGGGACCAAAAGATTTAGGAGAGGAAAAAAATTAGCCATTCTTGCAGGCTTCCAGACACACTGTAATAAAGTAGAAAGTTGAGTTCCACAAAGAATCACTTTATGAAGTCTACTATACACTCCCCAGGGAGCACTGATGGTGTAGTGGCAAGAAGCTGCACTACAATCCTGAAGGCACATGATTTGAATCCACCAGCAATCTCCTCCATGTCATTAAGTGCCTCTGAAAACCCGCTGGAGCGTCAGCTATGGGTCCGTTCCAACTCGAGGTATACAACAACAACCAACATATATTCCCCAAAAGATTATATATTCAAGGACATCCAAGTGGCCAGAGGAGGCAAGTCAAATGTGACAGGGGGGAAATTGCCTAAGTAAGAGAACCTCATCTGTGCCAGTAGCTCAAAGGGGGCTGTGGACTTTCTCTCTCATTAAGTCCATCTGCCTGGGCTGGGTGCCTGGCAGCTCTGCTAATGAGGATCTGTTCTTCCTAATACTGGAGGAAATAAGTCTTCATCTCGACCCCTTCTCATGTGCCAATGGCGTATTAGAAACAATTTTTCAGGCAAGAGGCATTTCAAGCTACAAGCAGATATGGCCATTCAGTTGCCTGGCCCATCAGCAATGTGATACTGTGAGGACAGAGGATTGTGCTCACCAGCCTGTCCTTCCTCTGCTGACACATCAGACCCAGAAGGAATCACAATCTTTATTATTCTATATTATCAGGATAAATGCTTACACAAGCACGTGCAATTATTTGATAATGAAATTCCTCCCATAGTTCATCAAGGTATTCTCACTCTGATTTCATGTTCTATGTCCACTGAGCACGAATCATTTTTATTTTGTTTAGAGTTTTTTAAATTTTAAGCTCAAAGGAAATTCAGTCCTGGGGTATTTTTCCATATTCTTATTGACCTAGTAAGGAAGGCAGAACTCTAAAAGTAGCCTTCCCCACTAAGATTCCACAAACTATTCCCCTAGAACCTGGGAATGTCTTAGATGTTGTTCTCATGATTGTGTTATCTGTCATAAGTTAAGTGCTGTAAAGTCGCAGGTGACTCATAGAAACCCCATTAAGGAGAGTCCTCATAGGTGATCCTAAACCAGGGTGATTATCCAGGTGAATCATATGTTGTCGTTGTTGTTATGAGCCGTTGAGTCGCCCTATGTACAACAGCTCTGAAGCCTGCCCTGTCCTGAGCCAGTCTCACTGACTCTGATGCACCTAACCTCATTGCCATAGATCAATATAACTCATCCTGGGTCTTCCCCTCCTGCGCTGTCCCTCCACCCTTCTGAGCATGATGTCCTTCTTCAAGGACTGGTTCCTCCTGGATATGTGTGCACAGTGTGTGAGACAGATCTTCAAAATCCTAGCCTCCAATGAGAAACTTTATTTCACCCTAAGAAAGACCTATTTGTTTCCTTGGCAGTCCATGGTATGGCCAAGACTCTTCTCCAGCACCACAATTCAAAGGCATCGATTCTTCTTCTGTCATCCTTAGTCATTGTCCAGCTCTCTGATGCATAGCACATATTTGTGAAGACCATGGCCTGGATCAGGTACACCTTAGTCTCTAGGTGACATTGTTGCTTCTCAGTACTCTGGAGAGGTCCCTGACAGATTTTCCCAGTGCAATTTGTCTTTTGCGTTCCTGACTGCTGGTGCCAAGAGTGTTGACTGTGGAGCCGAGCAAGCTGTAATTGTTAACAACTTCAATTTCTGCTTCCAGTTGGCACAGTGGTGAAAAGCTTTGTTTTCTTGAGATTGAGTTCAATCCATATTGAAGACTCTAGTCCTTTGTTTTCTGCAGCAAGCGCTCCAGATCCTTCTCAGTTTCAGCAAGCAAAGCTACATATATGGAAAATTCAAGAGCCTGGCTTGAAGAAGCAGGGGACCACATGTGGAGTGCGGGCCTCCTTACGAAACTGGGCAAAGCCCCTAGATGACAGTCACCAGGGACACATACCACAGTCCTAGAACTTCAAGGGATAGATTTCTGCCAGAAATTGTGTATTTGTTTCCTATGTTGTCACTGGGTACTATCAAGTCACAACTGAGTCATAGCTGACCCTCCAGCAGGCACAGGAGGAGATCGTCCATCTTTGTCCCCTGGAGCAGCTGGTGGATTCGAATCACATGCCTTTAGGTTGATAGCACAACTCCTTCCCACTAGGACACCAGACCTAATGATTAAGGAGATAAAAATGATTTGAAATTTACTCAGGAATTTTTAACCAATAAAGTCAAAGCAATAATGGAATCATCTCACCAGGAAGATGAGCTCCACCATCATGCTAGTTATTGGTGGCAATAAAATTGGGGTGAGGTAAAATACCAAGTCTGCCAATGGAAGGATGAGAAGTGTGAATGAAGTTTGCAATCATGCTTGTCAACTCTGAATGACAGCAGGAATATAATTTTGGGGGGAGGGGTTTGTGTTTCTCTTTCCTCTTTGGCTTAAGAGGCCTTTTCCTATTTCTACAGCTCCATTAGTGAAATGGAAATATGCCTACATCATACCTCACGGTCCTAAAACTCATTTAAACATACAGAGTATAGGCATCATGAAGTGTTCAGATACTAAAAGGTGAGAATTAGAGACAGTAAAATACTAAATTATTGTCAGACCTATAGGAAATTATGTGGATTCAGGAATTTTAGAAGAAGACAATAAGAGAATGTGTCTTGAGTATGTTCAACACATGGCTGAACTAGGAAGCCACTGAGAGAAATACAGTTTTCTACCCTAGCAGTTCCCTAACCTCTGCTCCAGTGTGGTCTATCTCCAAGGAGCTCTCATGTCCCAGATGTGTCAAAGTTTCCTGTTTGTCTCCTTAGAGACAAACATTTCTTATTTGGTTTGATGAAAAGTTGGAATCTAAATAGACACCTCGTATATTCAAAGAAATAAAGTGATTACTTTAGGAGTAGGAAAGTTGGGGTTATGACTTTTCATAAACCATCATGGAATTTGGGAAAATCTTTCAGTCAAAGTCTATTCTAAATTTGGTAAACAAGAAATTATTTTTGTTGTTGTTGTTGTTGGGGGGGGAATGTGGTTTTAGCTCTGGTGGCCTAGTGGCAAGAAGCCGCACTGCAATCCCTAAGGCACTTGGTTCGAGTCCACCAGCTGCTCCACAAAAGAAGGATGGGCAATCTTCTCTAATGTGATTAATTGTCTCTGAAAACCTGCTGGAATGTCAGCTACGGGTCGATTCCAACTCAATGGTACAAAACAATAGTAGTTCAAGGAAGGCAAAGAAGTATGGCTTTCCTTCTAATATGAATCTCAAAACATAAAAACAACACCAACAAAAGCCTAACAAGATAAACTTAGGGCAGCAATTCAGCGAGATTTACCTTTCTATCTAAACTTACATATTTTTTTTCTGGAAAAATATTTTCATAAATATGTTTACTTTTTACATTTTTAAATGAGCATGCTTTTAAAAGACTTGGAAATAAATTTCATTTCTTACCTAAGTGAGTGGTTCTAGATGTTTTTAAAGTATTGCTCTGTCCTTTTTAGTCAAATTAAATGCTGATTTATGGGAAAAAGGAAGAACGAGATACAGGAATCCTATTCAATATTGGCTTTTGGCATTATATTCTGATAAAAGCAATTTTTTTTCCCTTCTTGTTTATTTTCTACCTTTCTAGTGTGAACCTCCAGTGCTTTGATGAGTCCTGTAAATAGTGTACTCTGTTCAATCTCTGAAAACACATTAATGCTATGCCTTCATCTTCATGGGAAGAAGAATTTTTAAAGTGCCATGAAAAAATGGTCCACACAATTTGTATATGGATACTGAAGGGAAATAGAGATTTTATGCAACTGATACAATTTCTATAGGCCATAATAACGGCAAGGGGTAGACAAAAGATGCTTACAGAGTGTTGTTCTTCAGTGTTGTTGAGTCCACTGTGACACATTGAGATTCCATGTTCAACAAACTTAAAGACTGTTCAGTCCTGGGTCGGCTTCACAATAGTAGTATGCCTGAGCTCACTATGTCAGTTCATCTTACTGAGAATCTTCCTCTATTGTGCTAACTTTATCAAGCCTGATGTCCTTCTCCAGGGATTGTTCCCTCCTGATATGTCCAAAATAAGCTGTAAGAAGTTTCACTGTCCTCACACCTAAAAATCATTCTGTCATATCATATTCATTCTTCTAAGTATTCAAAGTATATTCAATAGTTTTTGCCAGTACCATCATTCAAATGCTTCTTCAGCCTTCCATACCCATTGCCCAGGTTTGGCAAGCATATCAGGCTACTGAAAACACTACTACTTGGATCAGGCACACTTCAGTCATCAAAGTGGCATCTTTGGGTTTTGCATTTTGAAGTGGTCTTTTGTAGCACATTTGCCAACACAATACACCTTTTCATTTCTTGACTGCTGATCTCATGAGCACTGCTTGCAGATTTCGCAAAATGAAATCCTGATGTCATCCTTTTCTCTATTGGTCATGATGATGTTATTGGTTCAGTTATGGAGATTCTTCTTCTCTTCTTGTTGTTCTTTCATTCTTTCTTTAGCGAGCTAAGTGGTGTAGTCCATAGGGAACTGTATTGCCAATCCAAATGCTGGGCCTTTCTAACAGTTTGAATCCACCAGTGGCTCCATAGATGAAAGATGAGCAGTCTTCTGGCCTTATGATTAATGAATGTGTAAATCCACTGCAGGATCAACTATGAGTTGGTTCTGACTCCACAGCAAAGACTATAATTTGACCTTTTTAATTTTTTAAAATTTTTATTATTTTTGTGTGTGTGTACCGTCAAATCAGATCTGACTGGTACAGGAGGAGATTGTCCCTCCTTCTTCAGCAGAGCATCTGGTGGATTTGAACTGTGCACCTCTGTGACTGCACTGCAGCTTCTTGCCACTAGGCCACCAGAGCTCGCCTAATTTGACCTTTTTTTAAAGTTGAATTATTCTCCATACTTAAGGCTGTCGTCTAATCTTGAGCAGTAAGTGTTTCAAGTCCTTTTAATTTTAGTAAGCAAAGTTGCATAAAGGGCATAAAACAGGCTGCTAATGAGTCTTACTCCAAATCTTGATGCCTCATTCTTTTTCATATAATCAGTCCAGCTTCTCAGATTTGCTCAGCATACAGATGGAATAAAAAGCTTGAAAAAAATTAAATGCTGGTGCACATCTTCCCTGACTAAAACCATACACTTCTCTCTTTTTCTGTTCAAGCGGCTGTCTTTTTATCTACAGACAGGTACTCTTGCTATGCACCGAGTACAAACTGAACCATAGCGGACCCTTCAGTCTGTTTTCAGAGGCAAGAAATGGCACAGGAGGAGATGGCCTACCTTTCTCCTGCGGAGCAGCTGGTGAATTCAAAACTTGTGCCTTTTGGGTTGGACACACAACTACTAACCATTAAGCCAGCAGAGCTTCTTTAGTAAATTATATCCCCCAATCTCTTTCTCTAGGAAACAGGTGAATTTGTTTATTTATCAGTAAATTGTGTGTAGAGGGGATTACAAAGAGATTAACAGTAAAGTCTATATTCATTCTTTTGTTCTTTGTGTCCATAATTGGACACTGTAGACAAGTATGTCAAACGGTAAAACCATTTTATAGAGGGAGATACTTTAAATATGTATTTATATAAAACAGTACAACTCTCAATTTATTAGTGTGCATTTTATAATTAGCTTACAGAAAGATTGGATAAAAAACCCACCACCGATTTTGGATCCTGACTGAAATAACATGCTTTCAAAAATAATTAACAGGCTTTTATGTAATGGAGTTACTAAAACTTCCCATTTCTTAGTATTTCCATGATTATCTTTTTTATACCATACCTCTATTGATCCTGTGTCAGCTGAGAAGTATCACAAATCTAGTCCATAATATACTTCCCAATCCTCCAGACTGACTTTGATAATCACATCTTTGAGGAATACCATGAGTGTAAATGGAATACATGGTGACAGCTGGACAGTGTTCCAGAAGTCCATAATTAAGTAACTAGAGAGGGAAACACTAGTAACCTAAGAATAAAAGTAGAAAACTGTGTGTTAAAATTGCATCATTCTTAAAATGCCAATTTGTACTGACTGCTTGCTACTGAGCAAGGTTCTGAATTCTTCACTAGAATGAATATATTTTAGTACTTACAACAATGTATGAGAGATTTTTTAAATTGAAATTTTAATAAAAGTTTATAGAGACTTTGTGTTTATATTCATTCATTGTTGCACATTTTCCTCCCTGCCCACCCCTCCCCCGAGTTGGTCTTTCTCTTTGAAAAGTAAAACAAAACAAAAAACTTCCATTATTATACAATCACCCCCTCAACTCCACTCCTCCACTGAAGCTCTCATTCTGGAATCTTGTCATGAAAATAACACCTAATATATTCCTTTCAAACAGTTCTCTCCCTCATCTGTTTCAATGCAGTAGACATTTTTTAAACCCTCTTTTCTTAAGATTTGCCCAACCCTGATGTCAGTCCTGTTTTATAACAGTAGCATTATTCAGTGTTTGTCCCTTTGTGACTGAGCTATTTCACTCAGGACAATATCCTCCAGAGTCACCCATTTTGTATAATATTTCCTGAGTTCCTTGTTTTTCAATGCAGCATAATATTCCATTGTGTGAATATACCACAGTTTCTCTATCCATTTGTTTGTTGAATTGCACTTGGGTTGTAATAAGGGAAGCCACAGACTGGGAAAAAATATTTATTAATGACATGTCTGATAAGGGACTTATATCTAGAACTTATAGAATACTTGAGCATCACAACAAGATAAACAACCCAAATGCAAAATGGGCACAGGATATGAATGTCTTCACCAAAGAAGACATTCAGATGGTGAACAAACACATGAAGAAATGTTCAAAATCCCTAGCTCTGAGAGAGAGGCAAATCAAAACAACTATGAGATATCATCTCACCCCAGTAAGATTCAATCAAAGTTTGACAAAACAGCAAACAACAAATGCTGGCAAGCTTGTGGAGAAATTGGAACCCTTATTCACTGTTGGCGGGAGTGTAAAATGGTGCAACCACGACTGAAGGCCATGTAACGCTCTCTCAAAAATTGGAAATAGAAATACTATTTGACCCCCCCCCCAACAATTCTACTACTGAGAATATACCCTAAAGAAACCAGAACTGCCACCCAGGCAGATATATGCATACCCATGTTCACTGCGGCTTTGTTCACAATAGCAAAGAGTTTGAAACATATAAATTTTAGACTCTCATAACCCCACTTCATAGTTTTATTAACTGAAGCAAGTTCAATAGTATTTAACTACAAGAAAGGTAGTATGAAAGAGTTTGTAGTGCTGGAATTTGTATTCTGAAAATCTTCTTCTAGAGGCTGTGTTTTAACCACAGCCTCTTCTTGTATAATGAGCTCATTCAAACTTCAGGCTTAGGCAAGTTCAGAGAGCTCAGGAGAGGGTAGATGGGATGCATATGCAGTTGGACATGAACAGAGAAGCCTGAGGTTGATATGCTGTAGGCAGAACAAAAGTGTGCAGTATCCATTTAAGGAGAAAGGTGGGCTGCTCAGTTACAATACCCCACAGCTTTGTCTAGACAGAAACTACCCTTTGAGGGTGTTGAAGATAGGAAGTGATTGTTCACTCAGGGCTCCAGTTTTCCCTTCCTGCCATCTGTGCCACTGGACTTTGTAAAAGACAGTGGCAGCCACCTCTCGGCGAGGTTTTCACAACTACAAAAACCTGAGTAAATCAAGCGAAATAGGTCAACATTCCTCTTCACATTAGTTAGAGCCTGATGTGGAGAAGCATGAACAGATGTTGGGCACTGCACACAGGGATCCAAAACTGTCTAAACACAAAGAAAAATGCAGGAAGGGAAAGGAAGGTTGCACTGACGGTACTCACCTCTGCCACAGGGAGCGTGAGGAGTCAGAGGCCATTTTGAAAGAATGCCAAAACACAAACGCAACCAAACCATTGCTCCTAAACACATTTGTCTTCAATTGGAGGGTTGAGAGTTGCATGGATTCAAGTTAAAATTTGGTAAGAATGATAATTTCTTGGTTTTGGTTGCTGTCAAGTTGATTGTGATTCTGAGTCACCCACCAGGTGCAGAGTAGGGTCAAATGGGTATTTCTTCCTAGACATCTGGGTAGGTTCAAATCAGCGAACTCTCAACTCTTCAAGCATTAGTCATTTACACTAATGATGATTATAATAGTTTATCTAGGAATAATAGTAGGTAAAATTGACAAATGGGTTTCCTATTTATTGTATTACTTGATTCTGGCACAGCCTTGAAAGATGGGTAGGACTACATCTCATTTGCAAAAAAGACAAATGCCAAAATCCCACAGTCAGTGCCTGACAGCCAAAGTTCTCATACAGTTCTCATGACTCCTCGTCTGAAAATACAAAAGGTTAAATAGAGCACTTTAGAGGGAGGACAAGAGTAAGGAGCTCATGTCAACAGAGGAGATTTTTCCACAAGTCAGAAGATAAGAGTTAGGAGAAAAATGGGAAGCTAAGGACAATTCCTGGGAAGCTTTCTGGCTTAGTGGGTAAGGAGTTGGGCTGCCAACACAAAGGCAGGTGGTTCAGAGCAACAAGCTGCTCCCCAGGACAAAGATGTGAAGTCTCCTCTAGTGTGATTTACAGCTACTACAAAGTAAGCTATGAGTTGGTTCTTCTTTGGTTGAACACAACAAGAAGGACAAATAATGTTAATTTCATTTAAAATAAAGACATATGAAGGTTCATGAGCGATGCAGGTAAAGGAATACATATTCACCTGGTTATTTTTTTGTTAACATCATGAGTATTTATTCTGTGGTTATAAATAAAATTTAGCAAGTAAGTGGACTCACAAACATTAAATTAATAAACAATTAAAATAAATGACTTCTATCTCCTGTATTCACTAAACCCTGACTTCTCCTATTTATGATTAAATGATAACTATATCTTTGTTTGGTTTGGTTTGGTTTTTGGTGGGCTTTTTTTGCTAGTTGTTGGGTTTTCCTAATTGAGATTTTAATGAATATTTATAGAGATTTTGGATTTCCATTCACCGGTGCACAATTTTCTCCCTGCCTGCCCTCCTCAAGTTTGCTTTTTTCTTTGGAAAAAAAATTATTTCATTGTTATACAGTCCCCCACCCAAGTCTACTTTACTATGCAGCTCTTATTCTGGACTCTTGTCATGAAAATAATACCTAATCATATATTCCTTTCATACAGTTCTCTCCTGTGTCTGTTTCAATGCCATGTACATTATTTATCCCCTTTTCTTAGTTTCCCCCCAACCATGTCAGTCCTTTTTTATAATAGTGGCATTATGCAGTGTTTGTCTTTTTGTGACTGAGATATTTCACTCAGCATAATGTCCTCCAGAGTCACCCATCTTGTATAATATATCATGAGTTGTTTTTCAGTGCTGCAAAATATTCCATTGTGTGAATATACCACAGCTTCTCTGTCCATTTGTTTGTTCATGAGCACTTGGGTTGTTTCCAACTCTTTGCTATTGTGAGCAAAGCAGCAATAAATATAGCTATGCATATTTCTGCTTGGATAGCAGTTATAGTCTCTTTGGGATATATTCCCAGTAGTGGAATTGCTGGGTCAAATGGTATCTCTATTTGCAACTTTTTGAGAAAGCGCCACACTGCCTTCCACAGTGGTTGCACCATTTTACACTCCTACCTACAGTGAATAAGGGTTTCAGTTTCTCCACAACCACACCAACATTTGTTGTTTGCTGCTCTGTTGAATTTTGCTATTCTTACTGGGGTGAGATAAGTCATAGTTGTTTTGTCACCTGGTTCTTTATCTGGTCAAATAATGGAAAGTTCTATCAAAGTGGTAGCTTTCTGAGATGGGAGCACTTGGTCATGCAGACATGGAAAAGACAGCATTTCAAAGTGGAGGAGCTATCACGAATGAATATGAGCGGTATCAAGAGGAATCAAGAGCATGGCTAAAGAACAATGAATTTCTCTTCTGTATTGTCCATCCACCCTTCCTAGCATGATGTCCTTTTCCAAGAACTAGTCCCTCCTGACCACATGCCCAGAGTATGCGAGATGGAACTTCAAAAT
Organism: Elephantulus edwardii; assembly: GCF_000299155.1. Classification (NCBI taxonomy): domain Eukaryota; kingdom Metazoa; phylum Chordata; class Mammalia; order Macroscelidea; family Macroscelididae; genus Elephantulus; species Elephantulus edwardii. The sequence goes on from NW_006399865.1 coordinate 7,431,499, forward strand.
CCCTGCATCCAATGAAAAATTTGGCTTACTCTCTCAGTCCAAGGTATGTTGAAGACTCTTCTCCAGCACTAAAAGTCAAAGGAATCAATTCTTACTTCTGACATCTTTAGTCATTGTCCAGCTCTCCAAGGCATAGCAAGTAATTGTGAAGACCATGGCCTGGATCAGGCACACTTTAGTCTTTACACTGACATCTTTGTACTTCAGCACTCTGGAGAGGTCCCTGACAGCAGACTTTCCTAATTCAATTTGTCTTTTGATTTCCTGGGTGCTAGTTCCAACAGTGTTGATTGTAGATCCAAGCAAAGTGAAATTGTTGACAATCTCAATCTCTTCTCGATTTGTCAAGATGCTGCCAATTGCCCCAATGGTGAGAATTTCTGTTTTCTTGATGTTGAGCTTCAATCCATACTCAAGACTGCAGTCCTTGTCTTTCTGCTGAAGATGCTTCAGGATCTCCTCAGTTTCAGTGAACAAGGTTGTGTCATCTGCATAACGCAAGTTGTTGATGAGTGTTCCTCCAATTCAGATGCCACATTCCTCTTCATAAAGCCCAGCCTCCTGGATGATCTGTTCTGCATATAGACTGAAAACATTTAGAGACAAGACACTTCCCTGATGAAGTCCTTTTCTTATTTTTGAACCATGCAGTGTTTCCTTGTTCTGTTCTGACAGCTGCCTCCTTCTGTAAGTATAGGTTTTGCATGAGCACAATCAGGTGTTCCCATTGTTCTCAAGGTTAGCCACAATTTGTTGTTATCCACACAGTCAAATGACTTTGTGTAGTCAATGAAACACAAATACATATTCTGGTACTCTGCTTTAAGCCAAAATCCATCTGACACTGGTAATGATGTCTCTAGTGTCCTGGCCTCTTCTAAACCCAGCTTGTACATCTGGTAGTTCTCTGTTGATATTCTGTTCCTGTAATTTTTGGATAATCTTCAGTAAGTTTTGTTTGTGTGTAATGTTAGTGATATTACTCAGCAACTTCTACACTCAATTGGATCACCCTTTTTTGTTAGGTGAATAAATACGAATCTCTTCCAGTCAGCTTGCCAGGTGGCTGTCCTCCAGATCTCTTGACACAATTTCGTGAACATGTCCAGGGAAGCATCTGTTTGTTGATATATGTCAACTGGTATTCCATCTGTTCCTGGGATCTTGTTTTTTTGTCAATTCCTTCAGAGCAGCTTGGACTTCTCTTTCATCACCACTGTCTCTTGGTAATGTGCTGTTTTATGAAATTAAGCTATTTTAGACAATTATTTTAGGTGCAGTGACTGTGTATTCCTTCCATCTTTTGATGCATCCAGGTTCATTCAAAGATGCCCGTAACATCTTTAAGTATTACAGCTTGAGGCTTGAATTTGTTCTTCAGTTCTTGCAGCTTAAGAATTCCTGAGTGAGCTGATCCCTTTTGATTCTGACTTCAGTTCTTTGCACATTTCATTAGAATACATCACTTTGATCTTATACTGAAGGTTTTTAAGTAAAGCACTGATTTTATAGACAATATCATTTTGTTTGTGTATCACTGTGCAATTTAGCTTATCGGTGACTCAGTCTGTTCATTGTCTACTTTAGTTTTTTAATAAAGTCTGTTGATGAATGTAAGCCTTTACATTTTTACAAGGTCTTATTTATGTATTTGGTTTTCTTCTAATTGGGTATTTGTTGGTATTTTTGTTATCTTCTTTTTACAAAATACTAGATCCCATTGTTTTTTCTCTATGTTGTCTTCCAGGAATTTTACACTTTTAAGTTTAATATTTAAGTCTTTGATACATTTTTAGTTCATTTTTCAGTGTGGTGTGAGGTGAGGGTCCTGCTTTATTTTTTTGGCAGATATATACACAGTTTGCCAGCACCATATATTCAAAAGATTGTCTTGGTCCCTTGTTCAAAGTCATTTGTCCATGGAGGGCAGAGTTTAATTTTGAGTTCTCCATTCTATTCCATTGGTCTATGTATTTACCATTAAACTGAACACGCTTTGGTTGTATAGTATGTTTTGCTATCTGGGAGTGAGGGTCCTCCTGTTTTGTTCTTTACTTTTTCCTCAATTTTGTTTTGGTTATTCAGGCTTTCTTTCCTTTCCATATGAAGTTGATTATCCATTTTCTTTTCCATTTAAATAAGGAACCTTGTTGGAAATGTACCAGGATTGGTTTGTATCTATAGATCCTATAGAAGTGACATTCTCACTATAATAAATCTTTCAGTTCATGAGCATAAGACCTTGCCACAGGATAGCACAGAGTTCAGGTCAGCTGTACATAGGATCATTATTGGCCATATATGACTAAACAGCACCTAACAACAACAGTAGTGTTTTATGATTTTCACTGTATAAGTCTTTTTGAGTCCATCATTAGGTTAATCTCTAAGCATTTTCTCACTTTGGAAGCTATGGTAAATGGCATTGTTTTCTTGATTTTTTTTTCAGAGTAAATGTTTTGTGTTGTTTTGTTTTTTTTTTTAAAGTAGTCATTTTGGTGCACTATTTTGTCATGGTGCTGTTGGATGCCAATAATTCTAATGTCTGATTTCTTAACTGAATTCTCTATTTCCTTTTGGAAGTTTTTCCTTGATTCTCTTGAGACTTGGTTAAATTTGGTCTTCTAGTTTATTCTACTTTCCATTTGTTCAAATCTATGTTGAGTATTGTTTCTTTTCTAATTCAGTTGTGTTACGCTTCACTTCCAGTAGTTATCTTTGTCTGGTTTTACTTTTTGACATGCTCAATTTCCAGAATGAGTCTCTCATTTTGTTCCTTCATTTGTTTCCTGATCTCTGGGAACTTATTTTCTGTGTACTTTCTGTTTTCTAGTCACAAAGGCTGATATAAGCCTTGGGGTTTGCCCTTCCTTTGCAGAAGGTGAGGAGCTCTCTTGCCTTTCTCTCAAGGGGACGCTTTTATAGATTCTCCTGTGGTGCCCCACTGTGGGTAGGAAGCTTATTTTCTTTTGTATTCACTCTTCTGTTTGAAGTATTCCCCTGGCCTTGTTGCCTCTGTAGTTCCTCATGATCCTAGTGCTCATCCATCTCAGGCCTAAGTAAAATTCAACACCCTCTTGCAGTACATAGGCCTGCTTTTGCCCAATTACACAGCCCTTTAATTCCAACAGCTAGCTTGCACTACCTTTTAAAAAAAAAAAGACTACAACTTCCTGAAACTGGCTTCCGTATCCTGTTCCCTGTGTAGGATGTTAGACTGGTCCCAAAATGACTGTAATGAGCTGGTACTCCCATTACTAGTGAGTAGGTTTTGCCCAGTCTGTGCCTCCCCTCCTTCTCCTCTCCCCTGTTCTGGACTCAACCCTATTCTCTAATACTTCAGATGCCATCTGGAGTTCTGAGATCTCAGTCTGTGCTTGTTTTTATTTGTGGTTCAGTGGGGTTAATTGCTGGAGAAATAACTGGGAGGATCTACTCACTTCACCATCTTGCTCTGCCCTCCCATATGGTACTTGGAAAGATTTGATGAACTTTTTCTGGGAGTCACAGATTAAATGATATTTGAACTGGATCTTGAGTAAACATAGGAGCTTAATTTGTTCAATTTCTAGAAGAAAACAAAAGCAAATATCTTTGAGACATTGAGTTAAGAGAAAAATTTTCTCACACCACAAAAAAGCACAAACCATAAAATAAAAAAAATTAAACAGGCTTTACTGAAATGAATTAAATTAATATTTCATAAAATTTTATTTCATAAAATAAAAAAGAGTGAAAATATGTCCAAGACATATATTGGAACAAAAGACATATTTAGAACACACAAAGAGCCCTTACCAACAAATACACCACTGAAGTAAGTTAAAAAGAGATAAAAGAAGATATAAAAATGACTGACAAGCACGAGAAAGATGGTAAATGAGGGGAGCAAAACCAAATGCCTATAAATATTCACAACAAACCAAGATGGCAAGGCATCATTGTAAATTTCAAATATGAGTAGATGGTGGAAGGACAGGGGGAATTACTGGAAGCAATTAGAGCTACGTGGTGATAGTCACAGAGCAGTAGGAAACAAAAATTTAAGGGACTTTTGTTCCTTTGACAGTCAGAGAACCTTCAAGTCATCAACCAGCAGTCACTGGAAAACTCATCCAATGCATACAAGACCAACACCTACAAGTGGAGGAGGACTTTTTTTTTTAATTGAAATTTTAATCAAAGTTTACAGATAGTTTGGATTTCTATCCATACATTGTTGCACATTTTCCTCCCTGTCGACTCCTCCCCCCTAGTTCACTTTTCTCTTTCAAAAGAAAAAAAAATCATTGTTATATAATCCCTGCCTCCCACAGTGCACTTCACTATGCAGCTATTATTCTGAACTCTTGTCATGCAAATAATACCTAATCATATATTCCTTTTAAAGAGTTCTCTTCCCTCATCTGTTTCAATGCAAAATACATTATTTATCCCCTCTTTTCTTAGGTTTCCCCCCAAACCCAATGTCAGTCCTGTTTTACAACAGGGACACTATGCAATAGTTGTCCTTTAGTGACGGAGATATTTTATTCAGCATAATGTCCTCCATAGTCATCCATTTTGTATAATATTTCATTAGTTTCTTGATTTTCAGTGCAGCATAGTATTTCATTATGTGAATATACCACAGCTTTTCTACCCTTTCTTTTTGTTCATGGGCACTTGGGTTGCTTCTACCTCTTCGCGATTGTGAACAAAGCAGCAATAAACATGGGTATGCATATATCTGATTGGGTGGCAGTTCAGGATTCTTTAGGTTATATTCCCAGTAGGGGAATTGCTGGGTCAAATGATATTTCAAAGTCCAACTTTCTGAGAAAGCGTCATACTGTGTTCAATAATGGTTGCACAATTTTACACTCCCAAGAGTGAATAAGGGTTCCAGTTTCTCCACAACCTCACCAGCCTTTGTTGTTTGCTGCTCTGTTGCATTTTGCTACTCTTACTGGGGTTGGATGATATCTCATAATTGTTTTGATTTGCATCTCTCTTAGAGCTAGGGATTTTGAGCACTTCTGCATGCGTTTGTTTACCATCTGAATGTCTTCCTTGAAGTGTCTGTTCATATCCTGTACCCATTTTGGTATTGGGTAGTTTACCTTTACCTTGTTGCAGTGTTTGAGTATTCTATAAATTTTAGACATAAGTACCTTATCAGACATGTCATTACAAAATATTTTTTACCCATATGTGGTTTCCTTTTTACCCTGTACAAGAAGTTTTTGGATGTGCACAGGGATATGACTCTTAAAAGGTCCCATTCATCTATTTTACCCTCTCCTGGTTGCAGGTTTCTCAGGATGCTTGAAAGATTGCTCATGTTGTAAATTAGGGCTTCTAGAGTTCTTCCAAGCTTTTCTCCAATGAACTTTATAGTCCTTGATTTTATTCCAAGGTCCTTGATCCACTTTAAGTTGGTTTTTGTGTAGATCTTGATTGAGTTTTCTACAGATAGTTTTCCAATTTTGCCAGCACCATTTGTTTAAAAGGCTGTTGTTTCCCCACTTGACTTATTTTCATCTCCTTGTCAAAAATCAGTTGTCCATAGGTAGATGGACTGACGTCTGGGTTCTCAATTCTATTCTATTGATATATGTGTCTGTCATTATATCAGTACCATGCTATCTTAACCACCATGGCAGTGTAGTAGAACTTGAAATCCGGTAGTGGGATGCCTCCTATCTTGTTTCTCTTTTTAAGGAGTGCTTTGCTTATTCAGCACTTCTTTCCATTCCAAATGAAATTGAAGATTGCCTTTTCCATCTCATTGAAGAAAGGGGTTGGTATTTCTCTTGTGATTACATTCAACGTGTAAATTGCTTTTAGTAGCACTGTCATTTTCACAATGTTGATTCTTCCCATACATGATCAAGGTATATTCTTCCATTTTTCCAGGTGTCTTTTTGTTTCTTGTAGCAATGTTTGTAATTTTTTTTTTTCAAATAGATCTTTGTGCTTCTGGTTAGATTTACTCCCAAGTATTTAATCTTTTGATTAACTATTGTGATGGGTATTGTTTTTCTGAGCTCCAGTTCTGGATTCTCTTTGTCACTGTAGAGAAATCCAAATGATTTTTGTATATTGATCTTTTATCCTGCCACTTTGCTGAATTGGTCAACTATGTCCAGTAGTGTTCTTCCTGAGTCTTTACAGTTTTCTAAGTACACTATCATATCATCTGCATATAGAGATAATTTTACCTTGTTTTTTACCAATGTAGATACCTCTTATTTCCTTCTCTTGTCTTATTGCTATTGCTATTGCTAAAGCCTCCAATACAATATTGAATAGGGGTGGTGACAGTGGGCATCCTTACCTAGTTCCTGTTTTCAAAGGGAAAGCCTTTAATCTCTCTCAGGTTTGCATATATACATACTTTTTCCTATGTCGAGTAAATTCCTCTCTAATTCTATTTTGTTGATTGTTTTAATCAGGAAAGGGTGTTGGATTTTGTCAAAGGTCTTCTCTGCATCAATTGATAGGATCATGTGGTTGTTCTTTGCTTTGTTAATGTGATGGATTAAATTGTTTCTCTTATGTTGAACCAGCCTTGCATACCTGTTATGAATCCCACTTGGTCATGTTGAATTATTTTGTTGATGTATCATTGGATTCTATTAGCCATGATTTTATTTATTATTTTTGCATCAATGTTCATGAGAGATATTGGCCTATAGTTTTCTTATTTTGGTGGGGTCTTTACCTGGCTTTGATATCAAGGATATGTTTGCTTCATAGAACGAGCTTGTGAGAATTGCATCTTTTTCTATTTTCTGAAATAGTATATGTAGAATTGGTGACAGTTCTTCTCTGAATGTCTGATAAAATTAACTTGTAAAGGCATCTGGTCCGGGACTTTTTTTGGTGACAAGTTGTTTCATTACCTTTTCAATTTCTTCTTTTGTAATGGGTCTGGTGAGATGTTCAATTTTGGTTTGTGTCAGTTTAGGTCGGTTGTGATCTTCTAAGTATTTACATTTCCTCTGGGTTTTCTTATTTGTTTGAGTCTAGTATTTCATAGTATTCCATTTCATTTTTATTTTAGTTGGTTCTGTTGTGATATTTCCCATTTCATCTTTTATTCAGATTGTGATTTTTCCTTCTTTTTCTATGTTAGTTTTGCTAGTGCTTTGTTGATTTTATTGACCTTTTCAAGAACCAACTCCTAGTTTTGTTGATGGTTTCAATTAGTTTTTCCTGTTTTCCTATTTATTTCTGCCCTTATTTTTATAATTTCAGTGTGTTGTTTTGTTGGTTGTGTTTGTTTTTTTAAAGAGGGTATCAGGTTTTCTTGCTGTTCTTTTTCAATTTGTTGGAGATGTTGGGATAGAGAGTGAGTGGTCATTTTTTTCCTGCATTTTGATGTGTTTGCTTATTGCTATATATTGACCTCTGATTACTGCTTTGGCTGTTTCCCATACATTATAGTAAGCTGTATTTTTATTGTCATTTGTTTCAAGAAATTTTTAAATTTCATTTATTATTTCTTGTAGTACCCACTCATGTCCAATAAAGGTGTTGTTCAGCTCCCAAATGCATGGGGTTTTTTTTCTTATCGTCTTGTCATTAACATGTTGCCACACACTTTTAATTGACTTCTGTGCTTAGAAACACATTTCTTTTTAATAGTCATTTGTGGCAACATTTTAATTTCTAATTCTATAGTATTGTGGTCTCAGAAGATGCACTGTATTTTTTCTATGTTTCTTGTTTATTGATGCTTACCTTGTGGCCTAAAATGTGATCTATTCTGGAGAATGTTCCATGCACACTGGAGAAGAAGGTATACTGTGCTTTTTGGGGGTGCATTAGCCTATAAATATCTATGAGATTGAGTTGGTTTAGTGTGCTGTTTAATTCTTCAGCATCATTTTTTAGTTTATTTCTGGTAGTTCTATCTTTTCTTGAGAGCTATATAATGAAAGTCTCCAACTACTATAGTGCTGTGTCTATTTCCTTTCTTCAGTTTTGTTAATATTTTATATATATTGCAGATCTACCATTTGGTGCATAGATACTTACTATTATGTCCTCTTGTTCTATTGACAATTTAAGCATTATGTAGTGACCTTCCTTGTCCTTTGTGATGGTTTTTGCATTGAAATTTAAATTATCAGAGATTATTATCACTATTCCTGCTTTTTTTCCAGTTGTCTTTTGCTTGGTATATATTTTCCCCACTTTTTTTTAGTCTGTCTTTATCTTCACATTTAAGGTGTATCTCTTGTAGAAAGCATATTGACGAACTGTGGGTTGTGGGTTGTTTTTTTTTATCCAATCTGCCCTTTTTTTTCTTCCATAGTGCATTTAAACCATTCACATTCAGTAATTATTATGAGGCAAGATTTTATTTCTATCATTTTGTTGAGTTTTTTTATGGTGTTGCTAGTTACTTTGGTCCATCCTGCTTTCTGTTGCACCTCTGTAAGAAAGACATCTTTCAGTGTTTCCTACAATGCTGGTCTTGTTTTTACAAACTTCCTTACGTTCTGTTTTTCTGGGAATATCTTGATCTCGCCTTCATACGTGATGGACAATTTCTCTAGGTATAATATTCTTGGTGGACAGTTGTGTTCTTTGAGTGTTCTATATATGTTATTCCACTGTCTTCTTGCTCACATGGTTTCTGCTCAGAAATCGGCACTTAATCTTATTTGCTCTCCTTATAGATTACTCTTTGTTTCTCGCTTGCTGCTTTCAGAATTCTTTCCTTATCTTTGGTTCTGGAAAATCTGACTATGACATGTTTTGGTGCTCTTTTTTTGAAGTCTATTCTATATGGTTTTCATTCAGCTTTTTTAATAGATATTTTCTTGTTCTTCATTATGCCTGGGAAGTTTTCTTCTAGTGATTCTTCCACAACTTTTTCAGTGCCTTTACTTGCTTCTTCCTGTTCTGGGATTCAGATGATGTGCATGTTATTTCTCTTGATATTATCCCACATTATTCTTAGGGTTTTTTTCCCTTTTTCCTTCTTTTTGATCCTGCTTTTTGCTCTAGAAGATCAGTGGTGACAATTCTATCTTCTATTTCCCTTATTCTGTGTTTCATCTCTTCATCTGTTCATGTGTCCCTCCATCACGTTGATAGCATCTGAAGCATTGGACCTCATATTTTAGATCACAGTTTCTTGTTTTGTTCCAGAGCCTCTCATGCCTCATTTGCTTTTTCTTCATTGTTGTGAAAATTTTTAAGCTCCTCCTGGTTTTTGCTTGCAGTGTCCTGTAATTCTTCAAGCTTGCGTTTCACCCACTGAAAATATTCAATTATTGCTCTTTAAATTCTGTGTCAGAAAGTTCGATCAGACTTTCCTAGGTTATGAAATCCATAGATATGTGTCATTTTTGGGGGGGTGGTGATATCTTGCTTTGGGCTTGTGTAGGGTGTGAGGCAGCCCGCTTCTTACATGACATTGTTGTGGTACTCTTTCATGCCTGAGGCGATGATAGGTTCTTGATCTGAAGTCACTGAATAGAGGAGAGTGGAGCATAGAGGTGGGCATCAGGGGGCACGGGGTGGGTGTGGGCAATGTAGGTGCCTGGCGCACGTGCAAATGTATGCTGAGAGAGTACACACGCTATCTCTTGCTGATTGCACAATTGTGGGGACCTTACTCAAATTCCAGCTCTCAGGCCTGTGTCCCAGCTTTGCTTTGCTTTGGCCTCACTGCATTATGGCTCTGTTGCGGTTTTTGTGGGTTTTTTATTTGTTTGTTTTTAAGGAAGGGGACTTACTGGGCACCAACTGTGTTGGAACAGCAGTTCAATTTAATGCATTGGCATTTTGTGGAGTCTATGATTTATCAAAATGAATCAACCAAAAAAACCAAAAAACCTCACTGTACAAAGTACAGTGACTAGAAGTAATCACTGGGAACATAGTCCATATTAAGCAGAATAGGGCCAAAAGGACAGAAAAAAAAATCCCAAAACAAAACAAAAAACCAATAAGGACTAGTTTTGTTCATAGGGTCACTATGAGTTGTGCGTGACTTGAAGGCAATCAATAAAAACATCTTTGAAAGCTTCATGAAAACAACTGAAAATGGAAATATAAAGTAATGATGGTTAAAAAGCCATCCAGAAGACACTTTATTATTTAAAAAGTAAAATAATATTAATTTTTATTAGAAATGAGCTTTCAAGAAGGATCATGACAAAACACCATAAGAAGATTTCATGAGACAAAGATAAAAAGTGAAATAACATTCTTTCAGGCAGTAAAAATACATCAAAATATGCTCACCAACCAGATTTAAAAATTAATGGAATAATTAAAAGTGAACAAATAAATTAAGGGGGAGAATATATGAACAGTTGTCTAAATAAAATCAGAAAATCTCAAATATGAGGTAACCAGAGAGATAAAAATATCTGAAGAGCTGACAGGCCTTCGCAAAGAATTAAAAATAGAAGGCAAAAATATTTTCTAAATTAACAGTAAGCTACCAAAAGGGGAAAAAAGGACAATCCTTTAAGTCAAATGGAGCTATGGTAGCCTAGTGGAAAGAAGATGGACTGCAATCTCAAAGGCACATAGTTTGCATCAGCCACCTGCTCCATGGGAGAAGGATGGGCAATTAGATTTACTGCCTCTGAAAGCCCACTGAGAGGGCAACAGTAATTAAGTAAAAAAGGATTTTGAAGGGGAAGAATATTTTAAATTAAAAACAAATTAATAAAGAAACTCAAAGAAGAACTGATTCCTTTCAATTGGATATTGGCAGAGTACCTAGTGGAAAGAAGTTGTGCTGCAATGCCAAAGGCACATAGCTCTGCTCCACTAGCTGCTCTGCAGGAGAAAGATGGGCAGACTCCTCCTGTGCAATTTACTGCCTCTGAAAACCAGCTGGAGGGTCAGCTATGAGTTCAGAGTCTACAGCAACAACCAGAAGAAGGTATAGTCAGAGTGGTCCTTAGAAGCAAAGATGGTGAGACTTTGTCACACATACTTTTGGAATATTATCAGGAGCTCAGTCCCTGGAAAAAGACGGGTCAGCAAAAGAGAGGAAGGCTGTCACAGAGATAAACTAACACAGTGATTTTGAGCATGGGCTTAGACACAGCAGAGACTTTAAGGATGGAGATGGAGCAGAATTTTATTCTATTCTAGAAAGAAAGTATAAGTCACTATGAGTCATTTTTTTATGGAACTCTGGTGGCTAAGTGCAAGAAGCTGCACTACATGGTTCAAGGCCACCAGCTGCTCTACAGGAGAAAGATGGACAATCTCCTCTCATGCAATTAAATGCCTTTGAAAACCCACTAGAGTCTCAGCTATAGATCAGTTCCACCTCTACAGTACATAACAACAACAAGAGTTATCTTCTTGGATCCACAATCAATACCTTTTGTACCAGCAGTCAAGAAATCAAAAGACGAATTGCACTGGGAAAAATCTGTGGTCAAGGCCCTCTTCAAAGTGCTAAAGAGCAAAGATGTCAATTTAAAGACTACAATGTGCCTAATACAAGTCATAGTCTTTTCCATTAATAGCTATGCATCTGAAAGTTAGACAGTGACTAAAGATGATTAAGGAAAAATTGATGTCTTTGAGTAATGACTATCCCAGGGAATGTCAAAAGAACAAACAAGTATGTACAGGAGAAAGTGCAATAGGGTGCTCCTAGGAGCAAGGATAGTGACACTTCAACTCATATACTTTAGGCAAGTTGTCAGCAAGGGGCCAGTCCTTAGAAAAAGACAACATACTTGAAAAGGTGGAGGGTCAACATAAGAGAAGATCCTCAACAAGATGGACTGGCACAGTGACTGTAACAATAGGCACTCAGAAGTGATGAGGATGATACAGAATAGGGTAAGGTTCAGATCCGTTGTCCAAAAAGTCAGTATGAGGTGCACTTGACTGAACGGTACATAACAACCACAATGTAAGTTAAAGTCTACTTTCAAGGCATATAACAAGAACAAGAACAGCTGGAAAATTCATAAATTATAAGACAGGTAAAAGGAATTCAATATGTATAAGAGTCTTCAAAATAAGCAACCAGAGCAATAGGTGTATGCACATAACATTAAAGAAAATGTATCTGAAATAATAAAGAAATAAAAATAATGACTTGAGAGAAAATATGGACAGGACACTCTCGGTGAAAAGTAACCCAGAGCAGTACATATTAAGTAAAAAAACTATCAGACTTTAAAGAAAAGAAAAAAACCTTTAGGGAATCTAAGTAAAGTCTTGGTTACTTTTGAGAGAAATAGACATATGGCCATTAAGTTTACAACCAACACCTTATATATCAAGTCAATACAGTAAAATATTTAAGAAAGTCAAGAAAATAAATATTAGCCAAGATAATCTTCCCACATCAAACCCATAAACTATTATAAATATAAGAACTCAGCAAACAATGAGCATAGACAACCTAAACAACTGAGAGGTATCAGAATAAAAACTGGTTCTAAGTATGAGGATTGCATCCTTTCATCATTCAATCCCTAAACTAAAGCAAATAACCAGAGAAATCAGACTCTAGAAAGAAGAATGTGGCATCAAGATAAGAGAAAAGCTCATTAACAACCTATGGCATGCAGATGATACAACCATGCTTGCTGAAGGTGAAGAGGACTGGAAGTGATTACTAACGAATATCAAGATTACAACCTTCAGTATGCATTACACTTGAAATGCAAGAAAACAAGAATTCTCACAACTAGACCTGATAACCAGCATCATGATAAACAGAAGAAAAGTTGAGGTTGTCAGGGATTTTGTTTACCTTGGATCCACAATCAACACAAATGAGGTATTGCACTGGGCAAATGTGCTGCAAAAGACCTCTTTAAAGTATGATAATGCAAAGATGTCCCTTTGAGGAGTAAAGTGTTCCTAACTCAAGCTATGGTATCGCTGTCTCCTCAAATGTATGCCGAGGCTGGGCAGTGAATAAGGAAGAACTGATGCATTTGGATTATGGTGCTAGAGAAGACTACTGAATGTACCATGGCTTTCTAAAGAATTGAACAAATCTGTTTTCTGAGTGCAGCCTAAATGTTCCTTGAAAACAAGGACTGCAAGGCTTCATCATAATCTACTTTGGACATATTATCAGAAGGGATCAGTCCCTGGAGAAAGAGAACAAATCTTGCTAAGTAGAGGGCCAGTGAAAAGGATTAAGATTCTGACAAGACAGATTGACAAGTTGACCAAAACAATGTGCTCAAATATAGTAACAACTGTGAAGGCACTATAGTACTCAACAGTGTTTTGTTCTGTTGTATACAGAATCACTATAAATTGAGGCTAACTTGCTGCCATCTAACAACAACCTGCCAACAAGTGAGCACTTAAACATATACCCACCTATAGAATTAAAACCAAACAATGCTATAAAGTTTAAAAAAGTATGTAACGGCTTTACCCACCCACAGCCACTGAATGGATTTTGACACACAATTGCCCACTCTTTAAGACAGTGTAGAAATTATCAATTCTTGGCCTTTTGGCTAAGATCAAGTGAAGACAGTGTAGAAATTCCCCTTAGAGTGTGGAGACTGTGTATCTTTATGGCCACACACTGTCTCACCTGTCTCTGGCAGAGAAGCTCATGGCTTAGAAACTCCAACCTATCTGTTAGCAGTCCAAAGTTGCACCCAATGCATCACCAGGAAGATACTGCACAGTCATGAAAAAGTGGAGGATAATAAGATTATATAAAAAGGTACAATATGCTCATTGAAAGTCTTATAATTAAAAAGACCTGAGAAACTTTAAATAAAGCATATATGAATGCTGAGAGCTTAAAATAGCTTTAGATGCAAAATATCATGTTTCTTCCCAATATTTATGTTTTCTCTGATCTGCCTAACCTGATTATGAATATTTTTTATATATAAATGTTCTTCCCTATACATGGATTTTGACCAACCATTCTTAGAAAAGTCACTCACTGACCCACTCATTGTTGTTGAGTTAAAGCCAACTCATAGCTGCCCCTCCAGCAAATTTTCTGAGGCAGTAAATCACACAGGAGGAGACTGTCCATCATTCTCCTAAAGAGCTACTAGTGGATTTGAACCAGCACCTTCAAAAGTAGAGCTGAAAAAAGATCCCCGGGTAATGCAAACAATTAAGCACTTGACTATTAACTTAAAGACTGGTGGTTCAAACTCTCCTAGAAGTGCCTCAGAGGACAAGTCTGGTGATCTGCTGCTGAAAAAGGTGCTGCCATGAACAACCTATGGAGGAGTTCTACTCTGTACACAAAATTACCAGCAATTAACAACAGAAATCAAAAAGTGATTTCCTAAAAGCTCATTTTTAAAACTCTTTGTTCTTTTAAATCGGTTAGATGACATATATGGAATGACAGTTTAATGCAGGAATTCTAGATACACTAAATAAAATACCAAGTTAAAGATGCATATGAAACAGAATATTCTAGCCAGGGTAATAGTGAGGTCCATATATTAGAGCATAATCGAAGTGCTTTTAGTTTCTCGATAATCACAGGAATGCTACAGTAATCACCATCAAGAACTAATACAATAATTATGTAAATCGTGCATTCCTTCCTCCTTCTCCTAAATTTTGTGTTTGTTCAATAAATGTATCTAGAAAGGCTAAATAAAACAACTAATAAAACATCAGTGCAAGGAAAACAAAACCTAAACACATCGTAATTACTTCACGGAACTCTCTGATAAAATATAGTAATATATAATAAATAACAATTTTGAAAGAGTTTTCAAACTATGCTTTGATCATGTTTGTCTCCTTGTAAGCCTCTAAGTTAATTAAATAGGCAAACCAACTTGAGACAAGAAAATTGATTTTCTTCATGGACATTGTCAACAGAGTAGCAGACATCAGAAAAGGATCAATTTTTCTTCATGGTGTGCAAATTAAGATCTGTTCAGTAAGGGGATGTAATCAAGAAAATTGCTGTTCCATTTTGTTCTTTAGTGACACATTAATCAAACAAATATGGCAGAAAGGAAAAATACATCTATATGTTGTATGTATGTTTCACTTCCAGAAAGCAAAGACATTTCCTGTCTCATTAGCAAGAGCCTCTGACTAGTCATTTCTGCTCCCTCCACAGTGGAGCCTGGGAATTGAGACTATGTCGATCCCAGTGTCTTCCAAGGAAGGCATCCCCTCACCCCAAAAACAAACACAAAACAAACTCATTGCTGTTGAGTCGAATCTAACTCATGGAGATCCTATGTGCTATAGGGAAGAACTGTTCCTTGGGATTTTTATGCCTGTAATCTTTATGGAAATCCACTGCCATCAAGTTGAGTCTAATTCATACTGAACCTTCACTGGAGTTTCCAAGGCTGTAAGCTTTTATGACAAGAGACTGCCTATCTTTTCCCAAGCAGAGAGTGGTGGAATTGAACCTCCAATTTTTAGGTTAGCCGCCTGACAAATTACTAGAATGTAATGAGAAGGATCAAGTCTCTGGAAGACATCCTGCTTAGAAAAGAAAAAGTAGCAATACCAGAAGTGTTCAAATCCACCAGATGCTCTGCTGGAGGAGGGACAATCTCCTCCTGTACCAGTCAGATCCAATCTGACGGTACACACACAAAAATACTATTTTTTTTTAAAAAAAAAAGGAAAAGTAGAGGGCCAGTGAGAAAGAGGAAGGCTCTCAATAATGTGCACTAACACAGTGGCTTGAATGCAGCATTGATTGTGAAGATGGTGTAGGTGGGCAGGGTTTCTTTCACTATGTTCTAAGTTGGGTCACTATGAGTCAGAGCAGAGGCCGAGTAGGTTCAAACTTCCAGCTATAAGGTTAACAGCTGAATTGCAAAGTGCTGTGACTCTCAAGCTCTAGGGTTCAGAGCTGTTGTGTATTGGCTTGCTATGGCACATAACACTAGCAACATCTTTCCCACGGACTGGAAAAAGAAAGCATGACCTACATTTTGCATCTTTTATTACAACAGAGACAATGTAATTCTTTCCATCACCACACCTCTTCCACCAAGCTTAAGCTCTTTGATATGGGTTTTTCTGTATTAGAGACTATAGCAATGTCCACTTACAATAGAAGTGAATTTTGCAGCTTAAAAATATTTTCTTGTAGGGGAGCTCCGGTGACCTAGTGGCAAGGAGCTGCAACTACAATCCCAGAAGTGCACGGTTCGAATCCACCAGATGCTCTGCCGGGGAAGGAGGGACAATCTCCTCCTGTATCAGTTAGATCTGATTTGATGGTACACTCACACAAAAATAATAAAATAATAAAAATATATTTTCTTGGATGAGTGGAAGGTGGAGAACAGAATTTGTCCTATCCCTTTTTGGCTTAGTGACCATATAACGACATTAGTAAAGCTCACTATATTCCAGAAGATATGTGTCAACATTTCCATTATCACAAAGTCACATTCACTATAGGCATGCCATTTTTTTTATTTAGAGAATACTTTATTAGTTTCTGTAATCAAACCCATGTAGATAAGACCTTACATATTTAATACAGTGCGTTACCCCTGTACAGGCATGCCATTTCTGAGGCAGCTTGTGTAAACATGAATATATTCTTTATTCTTCTATTAAATTTGAAGAACACGGAGACCCTTGTCATTGGTGAAAGTGGTTTTACTGTTGAAGAGGGAAGGAAGTTCAGGCAGGAGCTTTTACATAATACCAGAAAACTATTTTCCCCACACTTTGCCATTAAAACCCTGTGAATAGGGTGCAAGGTACTGATTCAGATGTAAAGATCTGAGTTGCAATACCTGATCCTTATTATAGCCTATCTCTGTATTATTGTATTCTCTTATCTAACAGTAAAATCAAGTCTGTGGAATCATAAAGCTCCAACGAACAAATAAAACTCAGAGTGTTTAAGGCTAACTTTGCATGTTTCCCCAAGGCTCTGGTCCAGCCACTGCATAGGTGACCTGTGCAAAATCAGAATGAGGGGATTACTGGACATGAGTGAGGCCACATTGGTCAGCCAGCATCCTTGCAGTAAGAAAAACCCCATTCGGTCCTGCTTCTTTACAATTTCTCCCACACATTGCTAGCATGTAGCCCTGTTTTCTATCACTAATGCATTTTTAATCTTCAAAATCAACATCCAACTCTAGTGAACTTGCATTTAGACTCAGTTCCCTAAGCATTCTGTGTGCTAAAATGTTCTGGGTTGAAGGACATATTTGGGTTTTGTAGAGGCAAAAGCTTTCCTGATACCCTGGATTTTCAGAGTAAAAATGGAAGAGAGGGAGGGCTGTTTGACTAAAAACAAATAAACCAGGAGACAAATCCTTCATGAGATTATGTCAATACACAATAGCCTCAGTGGATGCAAACATGAAGCAATTCTCACTTATTCCTGTTGGCCACTCCTGACTTTCTTCCTCTGGAGACCTGGAAAGATGGCACTTAATCAGACTGCCATCAGAAGGTTCTGGCAAAAATGATCCAAACCAAGGCTTCCTGCACAAATTCCCCACCTGATTTTCAGATGGCCACCAGTCCCTGGAACAATGAGAAGTTAGCTTATGCAGCTGGGCTTTGGGATTTGTTCCAGTCTTAGAAATGATCCAGAAGGAGGCTTCTCTAACTTGGTACCTATTTTCAGCTCTTAGGACAATTTAACTCCCATATCCTTACATTACTTGTGGGTTTCGTTTGCACTAGGCTCAGGTGTTTGCACTTGCACATTGTTGCCTTTTAATTTCTGTCTCCCTCCCCAATTAAAATAGAACCTCATTATGAAATTCACCATGGCCAATGCTGTGGATTCAACACTGTTGTAATGTGAATTTCTTTTATAAATCTATAAAGGCTTTGTGTTCTACAACAGATAATTTTTAGACAAAGGAATGGCACAACTCAAAGAAGTCCAGCATCCTTTGGGCACTTGTTAAAGATGCAGCATCTCAAGCTGTACCCTGATCCTACTGAATCAGAATATGCAATGCAACAACATCCCCAGGTGACTTGTCTGCATAGTAGTATTTCAAACATACTGGGCTAGAGAAGTGGCTGTTGAGATGGATTCAATTAGTCACCTGGAAAATGAAAAACAAACCAAAGCAACCAATGAAAAAACCCTACCACTAAAAATTCTAACCTACTTAGTTATTACTTTTTATTTTGTATTTATGTTCTACATATGAATTTAATAATCAACTGTACTGAAGAAACACATCTCTAGAATGAGCAGTTGTCAGGTGTCACTGAGTTGCCTTCAACTTATACAGAAACTATGAACAATAAATATGAATCCTGTCTTGTTCTTCATCATCCTCACAATCTCCACCATGCTCCAGTCCATTGCTGCAGTCACTGTACCTATTTATCTTGGAGAAGGTTTTCACTGTATCTATTTATTTTGCAGAAGGTTTTCCTCTCCTTCTCTGACCTTCTACTTTTACCCACATGATATCTTTTTTCAAAGACTCCTGACATCACACTCAATGTATGAGACATGAAGTTTTACCATCCTTGCAGCCAAAGAGCACCCTGGTTGCACTTCCTCCATGACAGACGTGTTTGTTGCCTTGGAAGTGAAATTAAAGTTCATTAAACAACATAGATGTGATTTAGGCATGTTGTACCCCATAATCAAGATAATCCTCAAAGACAAAGAAAAATTCTCCAGATCAGTTTGGCATGGAGAAATTGCTGAAGTAGAAGATTGGGAACCAAACATAAAAGTGAATCTCTCTCAGCACTTTGACAATCTCTGCTAAGGCACTAAGCTTGTTGAAGCACTTAAAGAAAAAAAGTGTATCATCGATTATGATACGGTGTTCACACAATCAATGTAAAAATAACATAATGTCCTGTTTCACAGAGTATATTGTGGACGTTAAGTGAGGTATGACAAAAGAAAGATACAACACAGACTAGAGACTTAGATAATAATGAGTTCTAAGAAGAAAAAGAAAGTAAAATCAAATGTTGTTGTTAAGAGATTTAGGTAATAAGTTCCAAGACAAAAAAATGAAAGTACAATCAAGTGTCTGGAATCCATTTTGAAAGCCATCTACAGGAGCTGGGTTCTACAGGAGCTTGGTGGCCAAGACTGGTGAGCGTTAGGGTGGAAAGTGGGTTCGTTAAGGGGAGTAAGGGGAGGGGATAAAGCCTCCTAGTTAAAAATCCATTATGGCCCTCAGGCCTACCACCCTTGGGCCTGGTTTTAATGGTTTTTTTGTCAAACATTCTTCTAAGTGGTATAGCAATGGTCTGTGCATTGCTGTACAGAGGTAACCCGTGGTTGCTGTGATGTTAAACACTGTGACACTGATGTGTCAAATGTGATAATGGTTACCCATGATGGACAGTGTTTGGCGGTGCTTCCCAACTAAAACAAGCTTGAAAGCAGGTGTGGTATCCAATTCTGAAATGGCTTGCCTCCGGAAACTCTATGAACTGTGCTCAGATCTTTTGTTCATAGGATAGCTATGAGTTGTCTAAGACTCAATGGAACCTAACAACAACAACAACAACAACAACAATCAAATGGTGGTGTTGTTAAATGCAGATCTGAACCCTGTCCTATCCTGTGCCATTCTCATCACTTCTGATATGCTTGTATCCTTTATTAAAGTCACTCTGTCAGTCCATCTGGTTGAGGAAGGAGTTAAGTCTTAATGATAAATCCTGGGGCTGGGGGTGGGAGGGGTAAGAAGTTCAGGAACAATCTGACCAGAGACCTGAATGATATAAGGAGCAAGGCAGACAAAAATCTGGGTAAGGTGTCTTTCTATGAGAACAGCCTACAAGAACAAAAGCCCCGAGGTGAAAAAGAGGTAGGGTGGGTCTAGGGCCAGACAAAAAGCAAGGCTGATCTGCAACAGCTTTCTTTTATATGCCTAGTTCATGACTCAAAGGGGAGGCAGATTCCTTTAATTTTTGAAACTAAAGTGCTCTTTGAATCACTTTTCCCAGATGCCATGAGGTTTAGATCTATAGTTCAGCTGCCAGAGTCAATTTACGGCTCAGAGATTTTGGTTCCAATTATGAGTCTTAACTGCCAAGGCCTGAAGTAAAATATAAGGTCCAAAAAGAACAATGGTAGATGATAATAATGATGGTGCTGATGACAATTAAAGCACTCATTATGGGTCTCCAATTTTTCACATACTATTTCCTTCCAGCAATGCAGGTCATGTATTCACAATAACAACAAAATGGACTAACATGGGAAAAACAATTCTACTTTTCTGTCTAAGCACCTTATATCTATTATCGGATTTCATTCCCACAACCCCCATATACTATGTAGAGTTTTCATTCTCAGATACCTTGGCCATGGAGATTGGTAAACTTATTTAACATCACATAGGAAGTAATCAAACCAGGCCCCCAAATCCAGCCATTCTGGTTCCAAAGCCTGTGTTCCATTATAGCCTGTCTGACAAACATGTACTTAGCCTACAAAATTGAGCTGAAGCATCTACTCCCTATGCTGCTTCCCCTCCCCTCCTCTCCATCAGGTATAAGTATTAAACAATTACCCTTCTGAGTGCTTATTTTTGCATCAGGCCCTATGCTTAGGATTGTACTTATATAATCATTATAAAGTAAGGCTGCCTCCTGGTCAGACAATAAAATGTTTTTACTCAGAGTCCTACTTGATAAAATTATAGTTTCACTCCTTATTGCACTCTGTCTAAAACTCCAAAAGCATTCATAACATGCTGCAGGATTCTTAAAATTCTCCTCCTTCCTTATCACTCCATGCACCCTCTCATACACTGCCAACCTAGAAAGGAAGGCCTGAGAGGTGCCTCCAATTCCAATTCTTACGAAAGTTCTAGAACTCTTCCCAAAGCCCACCTAGACTGGCCTTTCTCCCTTCTCTTTCCTTCATTCTTTTCTTCGAGTCTAGGAGCTTGGTGGTCTTTTTGCCTTTTGGAGGAGCTTTCTCTCCTTTCCAATGTAAGTTGACTTCATTTGAGATGTCTTTCACCTTGTCAGTTCACAAGATCAACAAGACAAAAGGAGAATCAGCTGACCTCACCAGAGAGGCAGAAGCCCTAGAACCAAGGAAGCTGCTTCTTAGATGAAAAGACAACCATGACACATTCCTCCATTTCTATTGCACCCCTGATCACTATAGGATTCTCATTCTTAGACACATTTTTATTTTTTGCCATTTTGATGAGAATTAGAAGGTATTAAATTATTTTTCTAAAGGAGTAGTGTAAATCAATGCATATCTAGGATTCTAATCCAGTTTTGAATACATGAAAGACTGTGAGTTCCTCAAACCCAACTTTGAATGTGTTGCCTAATCCCTGCAACCTCCTTCAAGGGCTCCAGTATGTTCTAGAAAAGAGGTCAGCAAGCGATGGCTCAAGGACCAAATCTAATTCACTAGCTACTTTTGTAAATAAAGCTTTATTAGAACCTTAAGAAGCTCAGTCTATGGCTGATTTTGCACTGTAATATAACTCTACAGAGTAATTTCATCAGTGATTCTGTGATCTGTAATATCTAAACTATTTTCTATGTGGTCCTTTATAGAAAAGGATTATGATTCCTTTTTAAGAAGAACTTCATAGCACATATAACCCTTAAATGGGAGCAGGTCAACTTACTAAAATTTAAAAATTCTTGATTACATTAATCATGCTACACCTACTAATCTACCTAAAATATTTTTGCTTTCATTATACTTTACTCATTCCCACTGAGTCAGAATCAACTTACAGCTGACCCCCCAGCAGGTTTTTTGTAGGCTATAAATTGCATGAGAGGGTATTGCCCATCGTTTTCCTGCAGAACCACTGGTGGATTCTAACTGAAAGAGAGGTGCCACCTTGGGCTAGCAGTGCCAACCAGAGCTAGATTATGCCACCATACCTCTCTGGGTTTTATTTTGAACAATTCCACCACATTAATACATTAACAGCTTTTACGTCTTTCTGTTAGGTTGTAGTTGTTTGGTTTTCATTTTACCTTCCTAATTAATGTGCCATAATACTGAATTTTTACTGTACTTAATTATTTCTATGTTGCTGGAGGGCTCAGGGCAGAGAAAAGGATTTGAATGTGAAGGAAGGTAGGGAAGAGAGGAAGCTTGAAGTATAACCTAGGACTACAAAGGGAGAAGATTGAGAGGGAGAAAGACAGGGATGTAGAGCAGAGAAGAGCCTGGGAAAGTGGTACTTCAGAAACATTGAATATTGGTTCCTCACAGCCTTACACATCTTCTACCATTCCATTCAATACTCATTGATATCAATGTACAAATAGTTTTAAAATAATGTGATTAATTTGTTAAATATAATAAGTGGTCCAATCAATAAATTCATCTGTTGCAAAGTGATTTCTTACAAACTGGTCCCCCCTCCCCCATGAAAAACCAAGCATTCTAATCTGTGCTATGTACTCTGGACATTTATCAGCGAAATAAAAAAATACCTATTCTCTGAGAGGTTACATTCCAGTAGGGGGAGACATATAATAAACAATAACTATAATAAATGAGTAAATTATATGGTACCTTAGTAGGAGGGATCATTTCTTGGAAAGTGACATTTTGCTTAGGAAAGTGGAGGGTCAGCTAAAGAAAGTAAGACCCTCAAAGAGATGGACTAACACACTGACTATAACAATGGGCTAAGTATGTCAAAGATGATGAGAATGGCAGAGGCTAGGGCAGTGTTAACATCCGATGTCACAGAGTCGCTATGAGTCTTACTTGACTCAGTGGCAGAAGGAGATTAGGTGTTGAGGAAAGAGAAAAGTCAACTGTATGAGGGAGATGGAATGAAAATGGAGAAGCCTAACACTAAAGTAGGGTGATCAAAGGAGGCCTGATTGAGAAGGTGATATTTAAGCAAAGATTTAATGGAGGGAGGAAAAAGATATATGGATATCTAGGATAGAATGTTCCAAGTATAGGGGATAGTCAGTACAAAGATTCTAAGGCAGTGGCCCTATAGCATGTTTAAAGAGCAACAAGAATGATACTGTGTCTGAAATAGAGTGACACAGATTAGTAGATGATGTCAAAGAAATTGCAGAGGATGGACTATGTAGGTCCTTGTTGACCACTGGCAGGCTTCCAACCTGCATTCTAAATGAAATGCAAAGTCACAGAGATTCTGAACTGAGGTTCCATGATACAATTTATGTTTTTACAAGGTTACTGCAACTGCTGGGTGGAAGGCAGACCCAGGGAAAGCAAAGTAGGGAGAAAGGACACCAGTTAGGAAGTGAGTGATGATGGAGACTGCAACCAGTGGATAGTAGTGGAAAATGAGAAAGGACCAAATTCTGTTGTTTGTAGGCTGAGAGGAATTCCTGATGGACTGGATGTGAGATTTAAACAAAAAGGAAGTAAATGTTTGGTTTAACCACCCAGGCAATATGCCTATGTAGAAGACTGCAGTTAGAGCAAGGTAATGTGTCTACTTGACATCAAATGGAGTTAGAGTAAGCACTGGATTGTAATGAGGATAGTATTAAAAGAAGGTCTCAGCTAGAGCTGTACATTTCAATGATGATTATAAAGTTTCCAGAGGTATGTTGTTTAGAAAATGGATGCCACTCCTGCTTCCAAAATGAAATATCTACATATTTTAAAAAAAATATCTTCTGATCTCATTTTTTGCAGGCTTAATTCCTACTTTCTTCCCCTTCTCAACAGTAAACATTTCGTGTCTTTATCAGAAACACATTACAGTTATCAGTTTACCCTAGGATTAAAATCCTAGGATTAAAATCTGATATCAAATCTTTCTATGAAAGAACTCTTGAGGCTTTTTCATTTATTCAAATTGACTTTTAAGTTCTTATGTATTTCCTGTTGACTCTTAGGTTATTATAGTCTCTTTCCATTGTTATTTTGAATATGCTATTTTAAAATTCAATTTATGTGCAGTTGCTTCATTCTTTTACCAAAACCAAAACACAGTGCCACTGAGTCGATTCTGACTTGGAATTTCCCTCCATCGGGTTTTTGAGGCTATAAGTCATTACAGAGAAGAGTGCCCCATCTTTCATCCTCAGAGCAACTGGTGGACTTAAACTGGCAACATGTCAGTTAGCACTGCAACACATAACACAGTTAACTATCAGCACTCCTTCCTTACTATTTAATGGCAAGATCCTTTCTCACTCATCTTTTTCTCTCTAGCTTTTAGTATGGTGTTAACAGCACAATGGACAATATATTTTACTGATATTCAAACATGCTACATGAATGTTCAAAGATGCTACATAAACGAATGACTAGAAAGATATTTCCATGTTAAAGCTTAAACTTTTTGAGCATGGAATAGTTCCCTTTCAAGAGAGGGAAAACTCTGATTCTTCCATATACCTTTACTCACATTCAAGAAACTTACACATTCATGTAGGATCAAACAGGACTTCCATTCTTAGAAGAGTTAATAAATACATTGATAGTTATAGGTTTTGCTATTCTTGAAATAAAAGAATGACTTTTACATTGATCAAAGACAGGCTGTCAAGTGATCAGAGAAAGTGAAATACAGTAGAAAAAGGGCAAGAATAATCATCCATCTGGGAAAAGCTCTGCAGTGGACAAACTATATCAAGGAAAAAATAACTATTCTAGGAAGCAGTGGTATTATATCCACAGGGGTAGAGGCTTAGGATTTACAACATATATTTGAGGAAGATATAATGAAAAACTTGAATTGTGAAATCATAAATATAACTTTAAGTTGTATTTATGTTTTCATAATTAGAGGGTTCCAAAATTGGGCACCAGTACTAGGTGAAAATTTTCTGTCACTCAAAAGTGAGTCAAAACTCTAGAGAAAGGTTCTTGTCAGCTGTACTGCTCTGTTCTTTGGCAATCAATTGTGACATTTCTCTTTCTCTCCACTTGTGCTTCCTTCTCTGTGTCTAAATCTGCCCTTCTTGTATATCAAAGTACCTGGTTTAAGTTGTTGTTATGTAGTATTGAGTCAGAATGAATCCACAGTTGTTCTCCAGTGGGTTTTCAGAGGCAGCTGGATGGGCAGTGTAACTTCTCACCATCAAGCCAACAGAGCTCCTTCTGGATAGTTGGTTGTCGTCATTTACTGTTGAGTTGAAAGCAACTCATAGCTGTACTTCCAGTGTGTTTTCAGAAGCAGTTAATGGTGTGGGAGGAGACAGCTCATCTTCAATAGAGCAGCCAGTGGATTAGAACCACATACCTTTAGGATTGCAGCACTGCTTCTTACTTCTTGCTAGGCCATCAGAGCTCCTGAGAGTAAGTAGATAACCTTATTAAAACGTAATGTTGTTGATGTTGTTGTTGTTATGTGCCTTTGAGTCACATGTGACTCACAGCGACCCTATGCACAACAGCGCTAAACCCTGTTCTATCCTGAGCCAACCTTCTTGTCTCTGATATACTTGTCACTGAGTAAATCTTAATATAGAAAACTAGAAAATTTTTGTTAATATTATCCACAGTAAAAACTTGATATATTTTCACAGGTTTCTAATAATTTTGAGCTCATTAATATCTCAAGCCCATGACTTATTAAAGTTAGCAACTCTATCATATAAATGTAATACTTACGTAAACATAAGGAGCCCTGGTGGTGTAGTGGATTACATGTTGGGCTGCTAACCAAAGGTCAGTGGTTTCAGCGCATGCAATCTCCTTTCATAAAGACTGACAGCCTTGGAAAACTCATGGCAGGCTGCAGGGAAAACTGACTTGAAGCTGGTGGGCAGCTAATGTGCATATACCTTTTAATTTCCAGATCATATTAATAAATAGGAAGGAGGAGGAGCGGAAGAGCTAGGTGAAAACAATTGAAAGGCCTGGACAAGTGCAAATTATTATTTTCCCGACTGTCCCTGAATTTGCTCATGGAATTCTTTTGGTGGACTTGAGACAAATGAAGATAAATTATACATTCATTCCAAGACCATCAACTCCTTAAAAGCTATAAAGTCAAACAGCAACAACAAACCCCCTACCCTCTCTCTCTCTCCAACTCCCTCGTATTATTAAAATTTAGTCATTGAGACAATTTTATTTAAAGGGAAAGATATAACTTGATTTCAAAGTTTCATAAAGCTCAATTCCTGTTTTTCACATAAATTTCATGTTACAAAGTACTTCACCAAAAGAAGAGTAGCACCACTCACTTAAGCTAGCTCAATATTTCAATATTTTAGGAGTGAATGAAAAGAGAAATTTGTTTAGTAAGAATTCCAGCACCCAAATGAAATGGAGAAGAACTTTTAGAATGTAGTAGGTCTAATTCCTCAGTCTCCTCAACAGATAAATATTTCATATATTTATCAAGAGCACATGTTATTATAGTTACCCAACCATAGGGAAAAAATGCAATCCTAAGATATCTAAATGATATCTAACAGTCTTATACAAAAACTCTGAATGTCTTTTCATTTGTTCAAATTGACTTTTCTGTTGTTACATATTTCCTGTCCGATTTATGCTAATGTATTTTATTCTTTTTCTGTTGAAATTATCAATGTTTTTATTTTATATCAGTAAGTTATATATTTCTATATATTACTTTTTACTTAGATATCTGTAACTGAATTATTTTAATATTTTAGTTGATTGCTCAATTGATTCTCTTGCGTTTTACAAATAAAATGCCCTATCATTCACAAGTACTTATAATGCTGACATCTCTTTCCCAATTTTATACCTTGGGTTTTTTTCTCTTGCTTAATCGCACTGCTGTCTAGTTTATACGCAATGTTACAAGCACGATAATGGTGATGTGGGCATTCTTGACTTGTTCCTGACACTAGTAGTAATTCTGAGAGTATTTACCTGTTAGGCATAACTCTGGCTTTGGCATGTTATGTTTTCTATAAATTAGTGAGTATTTTTGCCAAAACTTTATGTTGAATTTTATGAATATTTATTTAGTAGAGCAGTACATTTTCCACACTGCATTCCAGGCCCAGTTGCTTTTGCAGAGGACTTCTAGTACACTTCGAAAGAGTTATTGTTGTTAGGTGCTGTTTCATCAAGGATAACTTATAATAGCCTAATAAACAACAGATCTGAACCCTGTCCTACCTATACTGTGCCATTCTTATCATCCCTCACATGCTTGAACCCATTGTCACTGTCACTGTATCAATCCATTTTGTTGAGGAGCTTCTTCTCCTTCACTGACTGAACACCTTTCTAAGCATGATGACACTTTCCAAGGAATAGCCTCTCCTAGAAACATGTCCAAAGTATGTGAAACAAAGCTTTGCTATCCATGACTCTATGAAGCACCCTGGTCGCATTTTCAGCAAGATGTATCTGTTCTATTGGCAGTTCATGGGATGTTCAGTACTCTTCTCCAACACCAAAGCTTAAAGACATGAATTCTTCTTCTGTCATATTTACTCATGGTCCAGCTCTCAGATGCATAGCAAGTAATTGAAAAGACCATAGCTTCAATCAAGTGCACATTAGTCTTTAAACTTACATTGATCCTCCTTAACACATTGGCAGGTACTAGAAAGCAGATTTTCCCAATGCAACATGACTTTTGGTTTCTTGACTGCTGCTACCAAGAATGTTGCTTGTGGACACAAGTAATATGAAATTGTTGGAAGCTTCAACCTTTTCTCCATCTATCCTGACATTGTCATTTGGTCCAGTATGAGGACTATTGTCTTCTTTTATTTTAAATTGAGATTTTATTGTAAGTTTATAAAGAGCTTGGATTTCCATTCATTCATTGTTGCATATTTTCCTCCCTACCCCCAACCCAGTTCGCTTTTTACTTTGGAAAAAAGTTCTTTCATTGTTATACAGTTTTCCCCCACCAAAGACTACTTTACTATGCAACTATTATTCTGTACACTTGTCATACTAATGATATCTAATAATATATTCGTTTTATATACTTCTCTCCCTCATCTGTTTCAATGCCATATACATTATTTATCCCCTCTATAACAGTGGCCTTATACAGTATTTGTCTTTTAGTGACTGAGAAATTTCACTCAGCATAATATCCTACATGGTCATCCATTTTGTATAATATACCATAAGTTCTTTT
This sequence comes from Elephantulus edwardii, assembly GCF_000299155.1. Lineage (NCBI taxonomy): Eukaryota > Metazoa > Chordata > Mammalia > Macroscelidea > Macroscelididae > Elephantulus > Elephantulus edwardii. The sequence continues at coordinate 7,459,467 of NW_006399865.1, forward strand.
TCAGTGCTGTATAATATTCTATTATGTGAATATACCACAGCTTCTCTATCCATTTCTTTGTTGATGGACACTTGGGTTGTTTCCAACTCTTTGTAATTATGAATAAAGCAGCAATAAACATGGGTGTACATATATCTGCTTGGGTGACAGTTCACGGTAAATTCCCAGTAGGAGAATTGCTGGGTCAAATGGTATTTCCATTTCCAACACTTTGAGAAAGCACCATACTGCCTTTCATAGTGGTTGCACCATTTTACATTCCCACCACCAGTGAATACAGGTTCAAGTTTCTCCACTACCTCGCCAGCATTTGTTTGCTGCTCTGTTGAATTTTGCTATTCTTACTGGAGTAAGTTAATCTCTCATAGTGGTTTTGATTTGCATCTCTCATAGAGCTAGGGATTTTGAGCACTTCATGTGTTTGCCATCTGAATGTCTTCTTTGGTGAAGTGTCTGTTCATATCCTGTGCCCATTTTTCAATTGGGTTATTTACCTTTATCTGTTGTGGTGCTCAAGTATTTTATAAATTTGAGATTTAAGTCCCTTGTCTGACATGTCATTACCAAATACTTTTACCCAGTCTGTGGCTTCACTTTTTACCTTGTTGGAGAAGTTTTTCTATGTGCACAGGGATATGTTTCTTAGAAGGTCCCATTCATCTATTTTATTCTCTCCTGGTTGAAGGGTTTTCAGGATGCTAGGAAGACTGTTGTGGATTAGTGCTTCTAGGGTCCTTATAAGCTTTTTTCCTAATGAAGTTTATAGTCCTTGGATTTAGCCCTAGGTCCTTAATCTGCTTTGAATAGTTTTGGGGGTATGGTGTGAGGTGTGGGTCTTGTTTGAGTTTTATGCAGATGGTTTTGCAATTTTGTCAACACCATTTGTTAAAAAAGCTGTAGTTTCCTCACTTAACTGATTTCATTTTCTTGTAAAAAATCAGTTGACCACAGGTAGATGGGCTGATTTCTGGGTTCTCAATTCCATTCCATTGATCTATGTGTCTCTCATTGAACCAGTACCATGTTGCCTTGACCATCACTGCTGTTTAATAGGATTTTAAATCAGGGAGTGAGAGGCCTCCTACCTTGTTGCTCTTTTTAAGGAGTGCATGGCTTATTTGGGGTCTGTTTCCATTTCAAGTGAAATTGGAGATTGCCTTTTCCATCTCATTGAAGAATGGGATTGGTATTTGTATTGGGATTGCATTGAACGAATAAAAAGCCTTTGGCAGTATTTTCATTTTTACAATATTGAGACTTCCTATCCATGAGCAAGGTATAGTCTTCTATTTCTACAGGTCTCTTTTTGTTTCTTGTAGTAATGTTTTGTAATTTTCTTTGAAGAGGTACTTGTATTTATAGTTAGATTTACTTCCAATTATGTAATGTTGTGATTAGCTAATGTGAAGGGTATTGTTTTTCTGACCTCCAGGTCTGTATTCTCATTGTCACTGTAGAGAAATCGAGTTTATTTTTGTATGTTGATCTTGTATCCTGCCACTTTGCTGAATTGGTCAACTATGTTCAGTAGTTTCCTTTCTGAGTCTGTAGAGTTTTTAAGTATACTACACTATCATCCGCATAATTTTACCTCTTCTTTGCCAATTTGGATGCCTCTTATTTCCTTTTCTTGTCTTACTGTTATTGCTAAGACGTCCAATACAATATTGAATAGGAATGGTCATAGTGGGCATCCTTGCCTAGTTCCTGTTCTCAAAGGGAATGCCTTTAATCTCCCTCCATTGAGAACAATGTTGGCTCTTGGGTTTGCATATCTACTTTTTACTTTGTTGAATAAATTCCCCTCCAATGCTAATTTGTTGAATGTTTCAATCTGGAAAGGGTGTTGGATTTGGTCAAAGGAATTTTATGCATCAAATGATAGGATCATGTGATTCTTGTTCTTTTGTTAATGTGATGAATTACACTGACTGTTTTTCTTATGTTGAACCATTCTTGCATACCTGTTATGAATCCCACTTGGACATGGTGAATTACTTTGTTGATGTATCATTGGATTCTATTGGCCATAATTGTATTCAGGATTTTTACATCTATGTTCATGAGAGATAATGGCCTTTATATCTCTAATTTGGTGGTGTCATTACCTGGCTTTGGTATTAAAGATATGTTTGCTTTATAGAATGAGTCTGGGAGAATTCCACCTTTCTCTATTCTCTGAAATAGTTTATGTAGAATTGGTGAGAGTTCTTCTCTGAATGTTTGATAACATTAACTTGTAAAACCATCTGGTCCAGGGCTTTTTACAGCTGGAAGTTGTTTTATTACCTTTTCAATTTCTTCTTTTGTAATGGGTCTGGTTGAGGTGTTCCATTTCAGTTTGTGTCAGTTTAGGTAGGTTGTAAATTTCTAGGTTATTTGTCCATTTTCTAGATTTTCATATTTGTTTGAGTATAGTTTTAAATAATATTCCAATGTTAGCCTTTGTATTTTAGTTGGTTCTGTTGTGATGTTGTGCATCTTATTACTCATTCAGATTACTTGTGTCTTTTCCTTTTTCTGTTTGTTAGTTTTGCTAGTGGTTTGTCGATTTTACTGATCTTTTCAAAGAACCAACTCCTAGTTTTATTGATTGTTTAAATTGTTTTTCTGTTTTCTATTTCCTTGATTTCTGCACAAATTTTTATAATTTCAGGTTTTTTAGAGGGTGTTGGATTTTCTTGCTGTTCTTTTTCAATTTGTTGGAACTGTTGGGTTAGAGAGTCAATGGCTATTTTTCCTGCCTTTTGATGTGTTGGCTAATTGTTATAAATTGACCTCTGATTATGACTTTGGCTGTTTCACAGAGGTCTTGGTAAGTGGAGTTTTCATTATCATTTGTTTCAAGAATATATTTGATTTCATTTTTCATTTCTTCTAGTACTCACTCATGTTTAAGCAAAGTGTTGTTCAGCTTCCAAATGTATCGTTTTCTCTCCTTTATCCTCTTGTTATTAATTTCTAATTTTGTAGCATTTGGGTGTGAGAAGGCGCTTTATATAATTTCTGTTTTTTAATTTACTGATGCTTGCCTTGTGGCCTAAAATGTGACCTATTCTCGATAATGTTCCATGCACTTTGAAGAAGGTGGTGTACTGTGCTATTTGGGGGGTGCATTAGCCTACACATATCTATGAAGTCAGGTTGGTTTACTGTGTAGTTTAATTCTTCATCATCTTTGTTGAGTTTCTTTCTGGTAGTTCTATGATTGCTTGAAAGTGGTGTATTGAAGTCTCCAACTAATATAGTAGTGTTGTCTATTTCCTTTTTCAGTTTTGTTAATATTTGTTTTATATATTTTGCAGGTCTATCATTTGGTGCATAGATATTTATTATTGTTATGTCCTCTTGTTCTATTGACCCTTTAAGCATTATGTAATGACCTTCCTTGTCCATTGTAATGGTTTTTGCATTGAAATGTATTTTATCAGAGATTAATATCGCTACTCCTTTTTTTGTTTGCCTTTTGCTTGGTATATTTTTTCCCACCCTTTTATTTTTAGTCTTTATCTTAATTTTTCAAGTGTGTCTCTCGATGACAGCATATTGATGGATTTTGGTTTTTTATCCAATCTGCTACTCTTTTTCTCTTCAGTGATGCATTTAAAGCATTCACATTCAGTGTGATTATTGAGAGGCAAGCTTTTATTGCTTTCATTTTGTTGAGTTATTTTTGGTGTTGTTGCTAGTTAGTGTGGTCCATTCTGCTTTCTGTGGCACCTCTGTAAGAATGATATCTCTCAGTGTTTCCTACAATGCTGGTCTTGTTTTTATGAACTCCCTTAGGTTCTGTTTTTTTCGGGGAATATACTGATCTCTCTTTCATATATGATGGACAATTTTGCTAGGTACACTATTTTTGGTTGACAGTTGTGTTCTTTGAGTGTTCGATGTATGTCATTACACTGTCCTCTTCCTTGCAAGTTTTCTGCTGAGAAATCGGCACTTAATCTTATCTGCTCTCCCTTATAGGTTACTGTTTGTCTCTCCCTCCTTGCTCTCAGAATTCTCTCATCTTTGATTCTGGCAAATTTGACCACGATATGCCTTGGTGTTTTTCTTTTGGGGTCTATTCTATATGGTGTTCACTCAGCTTCTTGAATATATATTCTCTCATTCTTCATTATGCCTGGAAAGTTTTCTCCTATAAATTCTTCCACAACCTTTTCACTGCCTTTACTTGCTTCTTTCTGTTCTGGGATTCTGATTATGCACATGTTATTTCTCTTGATGTTGTCTCACATTATTCTTTAGTTTTATTCTTTTTTCCTTCCTTTTTGATCCTGCTTTTTGCTCTCGCAGATCAGTGGTGACAATTTTATCTTCTATGTCACTGGTTTTATCTCTTCAATTATGTTCATGTGTCCCTCCATCATGTTGGCAGCATCGGAAACATTGGCCCTCATATTTTGGATTGGGGTTTCTTGTTTTTCCAGTTTCTCTAATGCCTCGTTTGTTTTATCTGCAATGTTTTGGATTGTTTTCTGTTTGCAGTGTTCTTTAATTCTTCAAGTTAGTCTTTCACCCATTGAAAATATTTAATCATTGTTCTTTTAAATTCTATGTCAGAAAGTTTCAAAAGACTTTCTGGCTTCAGGACATTCAATGATACTGTGCCACTTTTGGGGGATGGCATCTTTCTCGGGCTTGTGTAGCATGCGAGGTAACCTGATTCCTCTGTGATATTGCTGTGGTAGAATTTTTCATGTCTGAGGCAATAGCAGGTTCTTGATCTGAAGTTACCACTCCAAAAGAGGATGGGGCAGCTACCTTCTCTGGGTTGCTCTCTGCCTTCTGACCCATGGGAAAATATTCTTCAGTTCAGTAGAGAGAAGGCCAGTGGAAGCAGGCTCCTCTGTCAGACAACTCCCGCACTTAGGGTAGCCCATGGTGTTCTTAGCTAAACGCGGTTGACGGGTTGGATGTGAGGAGACATAGGGCAGAATGCAGAAACCTGATTGGTAAACCAGGAAGCCTTGGTTTTCCCTCCAAAAACGAGCTCCAGCTGTCTCATTCTCTTCTGATTGAAGTTAGAGGTCCCATGTGCTCCAAACAGTAGTGACCCCCCCCCCACAAAGTACTTCACTCAAGTTCCAGCATCGTTCCTAGTGTGTGTCAGCTCTCAGCATGGGTATCTGTGTTGGGACACAGGGCGTCAGCATTTGGACCAGAAATCTGGGTGCAGGGTGTTGGGACTGGGGGTTCCAGCATGGGGCAGCATTGTCAGGACCAGAGTTCTGGGCCTGAGGCATTGGGAGCAGGGTACCGGGCATGGGACATTGCTGTTGGGGGGGTCAGCATAGGGGACTGGAGATCTGGGTGCAGGGTGTTGGGACTTGGGGTTTGGGTGTGGAGTTTCAGCATAGGAGCTGGGGCCGGAGTTCCTGGTGTGGGGCATGAACATTGGGGCCAGGGTACCAGGCGCGGGGTATGGGTGCTGGGGCCAAAATTCCAGGTATGGGGTATGGGAGCGAGGACCAGGGTTATGGGCGCAAGGCATGGGCACCAGGGCCGAGGTTCGAGGCAAGCTGTGTTGATGCCAGAGTAGAGTTCCCAATGCAGGGCAGACATTGATAGGAATAGAAATCTGGACTCACAGTAAGACATTTTTAAGGCAGGTACCTAGTTAATTGACTGGATTCATGGCATAACAGGTGACACGGTGTAGCTGGCGATGCAGTGTAGCCAATTTCTCTCTTCTTGATGTTAACATGTAATCCATATTGAAGGTTGTAGTCTTTGATCTTTTGTAGCAAGCCTTTCAAGTATTCCTCGCTTTGCGCAAGCAAGGTTGTGTTATTTGCATAGCAATGATTGCTGATGTGTCTTCCTCCAATCCTAATGCTACATTCTCTTCAAAAACAGCTACACACATGCAAAAAGGTAACTGTAAACTCATCTCAGTTAGGAACATGAATGGAAGTATATTACCTGGAAAATATGTAATTAAGTCACTGAATTGTGGTGTTGGCAAAGAATACTGAATATACCATAGACTGCCAAAAGAACAAAGAAATCTGTCTTGGAAGACATATAACTAGAGTATTCCTCAGAGGTGAAGATGGTGAAATTTCATCTCACATACTGTGGCCATGTTGTCATGTTGGGCATGTTCTAAGTAGAACTGAGTCCTTGGAAAAAGATTATCATGGTGGGAAAAGTGAAAGGTCAGTAAAAGAGAGGAAGACTTTCTGATATTCTGACACACTGAGAATGGTACAGGATAGGGTAAGATTAAGATCAGTCATTCACAAGCTCACTAAGAGTTGAAGTTGATCCAACAGCTCTAAACAAAGGCATGATAAAACAAGAATTTTTATGAACACAATAATATATAAAAGAACGTGTAAAATAACATATTAATTAATCTAAGAAGAAAAATCACAAGAACATTACATTGTAGGAGTCTGGCTGTTAAACAGGCAGTCTTACAAATAAATCCTGTCATTCTCAACCAGACATTATCTTTATCCTGAAAATTAGCCCCTTTATAAATGTCTACTTTTTCTAGGGAAGTCTCTATGTGTATGTATGTGTGTGTGTCTGGGTGTATATGCACACACGAGCACACACACACCCCCTTATCTTATGAGGTTGGTTTCAGAAAGTAATATTTTTAACACAAAATTGTTGATTTCTTCCAGGTTGCTCTTGTTGTGTCCCATCAAGTCAGAACTAACTAATAGCTGAAGTATCAGCAAGTTTTACCAGTCAGTAAATTACTGGGAGAAGACTGTCCATCGTTCTTCCATAAAGTAACTGGTAGATTTGAACCAAATGCCTTTGGGTTGGCAGTGTTACTCCTTACTACTAAGCCATGTTGTCATTGTTGTTGTTGATTGCCTTACAGTCCAGCATGGCTCATAGCAACCCTATGAACAAAAGGCCTGAAGCCCCTCTACAACCATACACATTTATCAAAGTTCATAGAGTTTCTGGAGTCATGTTGTTTAGGAAGTGAATGATACTCCTGCTTCCAAACCTGTCATAGTATGTTACTGTTATGTGCTGTCGAGTTACCTGTGATGTATAGCGACCCTATGTACAACAGCTCTGAACCCTTCCTTGTCCTGAGCCAGTCTCACTAACTGACACACCAACCCCATTTCTCTAGTCACTGTATGAATTCATTTCATTTGGGGTCTTCCTCTCCTGTGCTGTCTGTCTACTCTTCAAAGCATGATATCCTTCTCCAAGGATCAATCTCTCCTCTCCTGGTCATGTGCCCAAAGAGTGGTGAGCTTCAAAATCCTAGGCTCCAAGGAAAGACTTGGTTTCACCCCCTCCAAGACAGACTGATTTGTGTTCTTAGAGGTCCATGGTATGTCCAATACTCTTCTCCAGCAAACTCAAAGGCATCTATTCTTTTTCTATTATCCTTTGTCATTGACAAACTTTCTGAAGCATAACAAGTAACTGAGAAAACCATGGCCAGGATTAGGCTCACCTTTGTATATCTAGACTGACATTGTTGCTCTTCAGCACTTTGGAAAGGTCCATGACAGCAGATTTTCCCAGTGCAATTTGTCTTTTTTGATTTCACAACTGCTGGTGTTAAGAATGTTGATTGAAAAAAAAAAAAAAGAGTGTTGACTGTGAATCCAAGCAAGCTGTAATTACTAACAACCTCAATCTCTTCTCCATCTATTATGGTTCTGCCAATTGGCCCAGTGCTGAGATGAGTCTTCTTGATGTTGAGCTTCAATCCATACTGAAGACTACAGTCCATGACCTTCTGCATCAAGTCTTCTTCAGTTTCAGCAAGCACGGTTGTGTCATCTGCACACTGTAGGTTGTTATTGAGTCTTCCTCCAATCCTGGTGCCACACTCCTCCTTATGAATCCCTGCTTCCCAAATGATCTCTTCTGCATGCATATTGAAAGGTATTGGGACAGGATGCATCCCTGACACACTCCTTTCCTGATTTAGAACCATGCAGTGTTTTCTTGCTTTATTTAGAGGACTGCTTCTTGGTCTATAAGTTTTGTATAAGCATGATCAAGTGTTCTGAGATTTCAATTTTCCTCAAGATTAGCCATTATTTATTGTGATCCACACAGTCAAAATACCTTTGCATAGTCAAACACAGATGACATTCTTCTAGTACTCTCTACTTTCTGCCAAGATCCATCTGACATTGGCAATTATGTCTCTAGTGCCACAACCTCTTCTAAACGCAGCTTGTATTTCTGGCAGTTCTTTGTCAATGTACAGTTCCAGTCTTTTCTGGATAATCTTCAGAGGATTTTGTTAGTGTGGTATTAGTAGGCTCTTATTTTTCTTTTTTGTATGTTTTTCCATTATCACTTACTATTTCTTGCAATAACATTTTCTTTTATTGTGACTGAACTAATTAACTGGAAGCAAAAAATGGCATCCACTTCCTAAATAACACGCCTCTTGAAACTCTATGAACTTTGAGAAACAATAGTTATCTAAAGGTTTCAGGTGTTTTATTCATAGGGTCACTATGAGATGGCAATCAACAACAACAACAAAATAATTAACAGTTTATCTTACTGTTTTACCTAAAGAATTTTAAATCTATTTATTTTACTAGTTAATTTCCTTCTGTAATTCATTAATACCTGTTTTTATCTTTACTAATTCCTCTCTCCTACTTTCCTGTAGTCCATTTTGTTGTTTATTGATAAAAATGTTCAATAAAAATTTGAGCACTATCCTTATTAAACTGTGGTATATATTGTTGCATAAATATTTTCATTTAGAAACACTGCAGTTTAAGTTTATATTTCCTCTTTAATTTAAGGCTTAAGTAAGTTCTTTTCTCTTCCAGGATGTAAGAATTTTATTTTCTACATTCCGTTGTTGCTGTTGTTAATGCTTAGTTTTGTCACAATGAGAAAATGTTTGCTGTAATATTTCCAGTTTTTGAAATTTATTGAATTTGGTTTTGTGAGTATTCCATGAGTAGTTGCCAAGAAGGCATATTCTTTATTCAGAGTTCAAAAACTTTCAGTTATGTGTCTCTCATTCATTTTATTATTTAGGTTTGTCAGCCTTGGAGCCTCAGCTTACAGGGAATTCTTTTTGTATATGTTTAATATTTTATGTTTTATATTACTCTGATTTATTTAAAAATTTGGAATACACTGTTTTTCACAAAAGAGTCTTTCCATTTCCTTTATCCCGTCCATTGAATTGTGCAAACCTATGATTTAACACCCTCCCCCCCATCCTCACCCTGTATTTCCACCCTCCCCTCCACCTTGGATCCTCACTCTCATTCTACAATAATGGTTTTATAAAATATTAGTCCTTGTAGGTCTGAGTTAGTTCACTCAGCATAATGCTCTTCAAATCACTGGCAATAAGAGAGATGCAAATCAAAATCACAATGAGATAGCATCTCACTCCAGTAGCATTGGCAAAGTTTAACAGAATAGCAAGTAATAAATGTTGGAGAGGATGTGTGAGATAGGAACTCTTTTACATTGTTGGTGGGACTGTACAATGGTACAACCATTCTGGAAGGCAGTTTGGTGCTTCTCCAAAAAGCTGAACACAAAAATTCTATATGACCCAGCAATTCCATTGCTTCAAATATACCCTGAGAAAATGAGAAATGAGATTCAAGTGGAAATTTGTACACCAATGTTGATAGCAGCATTATTCACCATTACAAGAACCTGGAAACAGCCTAGATGTTCAACCACAAACAAATGGATTGACAAGGTGTGATACATTCATACAATGGAATACTACACAGCACGCAGGAGCAATCATTTTGTAAATTACTACCTAACTTAGAAGGGACTGGAGAGCATTACTGGAAATTCTTAATGAAATCCTTTGAGATGTCTTCTCAAGTCACAAATACTCTGAATTCAGATAGGTTCCTTTCCTCTCTGTTCTTTCAGTGCTGTCTTGCTATTTATACAGAGTTTGCACAGTATTTAGATTCCCCATTTATTTGTCTATATAATCAAGCTCACTGAGAGCAGGGACAATGTACTGTATTGTTGTTGCCTCAGAACCTGATCTTGGCACAAAGAATGGATAAGTGGGTTGCTAACTTCATACTCTTTCCTCCTTCAGAACTTCTCTTAGAGAAGGCTAAAGATAGATGAGGGAATATCCTAAGTGTACATTAGAGGAATCTGGCAATCAGGTAGTCTTCCAAATAAATTCTATAATTCCCATGTAGACACTGGGCAGTCAACCATACTGGTACCCAGATGTGGGTCCGCAGCACATTGTCAGCCCAAGCACATCAGGAAGAAAGGAGAAAGTAAGTGTCCAATGTTTTCATCAGCATTTTCTACTTCCCTCCTCTTGTACCCTGCCTGTCTCTCAAGAGGTCACTGATCTCAATAATTATTCTTGTTCCAATGTTCAGAAATCCCCTCATTCCTTCTTTCCCTTTTGCAATCAAAATTCCAGGCAATCAGATCAGTTTTAGTTGCATATTTGGCTTCATCTAAATAATATACTATGAGGCGTTGCAAACAACTGTCCCAAGAGGTTTTCTTGGCCATAATCTTTATGGAAGCAAATAACCATATGTTTCTTCCACTGTATTCTGGGTTAGTTTGAACTGCCAATATGTATAGGTTAGTAAATGAACTCAAAACATTTGCACCAATGAGGAATATTACTATTATCTAGGCTTTGCATATTACCCCCAATAACTCCAGCTGTTGTTGCTGCTGTTAAGTGCCGTCGCATCACAGATGACTCATAATGACGCTATGAACGAAAGACCTGAACACTTGAATAACTTTCATCATTTCTCCAGGTTCATAGGGTTTCTGGAGGCAAGCTATTTCGGAAGTGGATCCCACCCCTGCTTCCAAGCTTGTTTTAATCGGCGAACTCCAACAAACACTGTCCGCCATGGGAAACCATTATCATATTTGACACAGTGTCACAGTGTTCACCATAACAGTAAGCATGAGTTACCTCTGTACGGCAAGTGGACAGACCAGTGCTATACCACTTAAAAGAATGTTTGACCAAAAACAATTAAAATCATGCCTGAGGGACACAGATTAAAAGCACTCACCTTTGGGCTTGGTAGCAAAATTTTCTATCCATTAGGCCCACAGAGCTCTCTCTATGCTGCTGCTGTTGTTGTTAAGTGCTGTCGCACCAGAGACGACTCATAGTGAACCTATGAACAAAAGACGTGAGCACTTGAATAACTTTCATCGTTTCTCCAAGTTAATAGAGTTTCCAGAGGTAAGCTATTTTGGAAATGGATGCCACTCTTGCTTCCAAGCTTGTTTTACTGAAGGAGCTCCACTAAACACTGTCCACCACGGGTAACTATTATCACATTTGACACATCAGTGTCACAGCAACCATGAGTTACCTCTTACAGCAAATGCATAGACCAGTGCTATCCAGTAGCCAGATGATATTTAGGGAGGATAAGCAAACGACTCAACGGCACATAACAACAACAACAAGAACAACAAGTAAGGTAAATGTTGAAATAATAGTAAATACTCAAATGTGTGCTGGGGATGGATTGGAGTCAGAATGTGGCTATCCACATGTGGCATGGTATAAATAATCTAACAATGAATGGCACAAAAAAAATCCCTGACTTTAATCATCAAAGTCTGGGGAAAGGTCGTAAAGATCACCAAGTTCAAGTCCTTCTTAAGGTCTAAATACTTGGCAAAAGGGCTTTGTAGGAAGCATTCCAGCTAATCAAATACTCAAAAATCACTCTTAAATCCAAGATAAGAGGTATACCAAAATGCTGAAGTATTTGGAGTAGAATAAAAATATTACAAGCAGTAAACATAGAGTGGTGCAATGATGGGGAAAAAAGGTTAGACCAAGAATTTTACTCCGGACGTGGCTTTGCTCTTCACTGACTGTTTGACACTGGGAAGATCTCTCACATTCTCTGGCCTCAGCATATGTGCAATTATAATATGTAGAGAGAATGAGTTATATATAAAAATATTTTTGAAAGACTAGTTTCATTGATTATGCAAAGGCATTTGACTGTGTGTATCATAACAAACTGTGGCTGACCCTGAGAAGAATGGGAATCCTAGAACATTTAATCGTGCTAATGCGAAACCTATACTTGGACCAAGAGGCAGTCGTCAGAACAGAGCAAGGAGACATTACATGGTTCAAAATCAAGAAGGGTGTACGCCAGGGATGTGTCCTATCTCCATACCTTTTCAACCTGTATGCAGAACAGATTATCCAGGAGGCTGGGCTCTATGAGGAGAAGCGTGGCGTGAGGATTGGTGGAAGATCTATCAACAATTTGCGTTATACAGATGACACAACCTTGCTTGCTGAAACTGAGGAGGACCTCATGCACTTACTGCAGAGGGTCAAGGACTGCAGCCTTCAGTATGGACTGAGGCTCAATGTCAAGAAGACAAAGATTCTCACCACTGGACCAACTGGTAGCATCAGGATGGATGGCGAAGAGATTGAGATTGTTCACAGCTTCAGTCTGCTCGGCTCCACGGTCAACACTCTTGGCACCAGCAGCCAGTAAATAAAAAAACGTATTGTGATGGGAAAGTCTGCTGTTAGGGACCTCTCTAAAGTACTCAAGACCAACGGTGTCTCTCTGGAGACTAGGGTGTGCCTGGTACAGGCCATGGTCTTTGCAATCACTTGTTATGCATCAGAGAGTTGGACAATGACTAGGGAGGATAGAAGAAGAATTGACGCCATTGAGCTTTGGTGCTGGAGAAGAGTACTGAATGTTCCATGGACTGCCAAGAAAACAAACAGATCCATCCTGGAGAGGGTTAAACCAGGCTACTCCTTGGATGCAAGGATTCTGGAGCTCCGTCTGACATACTTTGGACAAGTTGTAAGGAGAGACAGGTCCTTGGAGAGGGACATCATGCTTGGTAGGGTAGAGGGACAGCGCAGGAGGGGAAGACCCTCTATGAGGTGGATTGATTCAGTGACTGGGGTAACCGGGATGGGAGTGTCAGAGGCAATGCGACTGGCACAGGACAGAGCAGGGTTTAGGGCTGTTGTACATAGGGTCGCTATGAGTTGCAAATGACTCGATGGCACATAACAACAACAACAACAGTGTAACGTACACAATGTACATAACAAACTCACTTGTGGCAATGTGGTTCAAAAAGTTAGGGAAACTTGAGAAAAATTACATAGACTTAGTATTTTCACAATCTTCCTTGTAAATGAAATATTTTCACTATTGCCAGAATGAGTCAGAATATTGCATAAAGCTCAACAAACGTGTGTGGCAAGGATCAAATTCTACTATGAATTTTCAAAACATAAATGAATCTCTAAAATTACTTTTAAGAGAATATATGTTTTCCATCTGCTTTTTAAAAAGTTCATGGGAATAATTTTGGCCTGTTCTCCAAAACCTAATATTTTTTTTAGAGCATGATTGCTATTTCAGGCCAAAGGGTAGTTTTAAAACAAGAATCATAGCAGGAAAATTTGCTCCTCATTGACGGTTGTTGTTATGTGCCATTGAGTCATCTGTGACTGATAACAACCCTATGTAAAACAACACTGAACTATCTTGAGCCAATCCCAGTATCTCCAACATACTTGTCCCCATTTACCCGAGCTACTGTGTCAATTTATCTTATCCAGGGTCTTCGTCTCCTACATTGTCCCTCCACTCTTCCAAGCATGATGTCGTTCTCTAAGGACTGGTCCCTCCTACAACAAGGCAAAAAAATGTAAGACGAAGTTTCAAAATCCTTGCCTCCAGAGAGGTTTTATCCTCTCCAGGAGAGACCTGTTTGTTCTCTTGGCATGGTATGTTCAATGCTCTTCTCCAGCACAAGTCAAAGGCCTAAATTCTTCTGCTGTTATACTTAATCATTGTCCAGCTCTCTGATCCATAGCAAGTAATCGTGAAGACCATGACCTGGATCAGATGCACCTCAGTCTCTAAAATCTTTGCACTTCAGCACTCTGGAGAGGTCCCTGATAGCAGACTTGCCTAATGTAATTAGTCTTTTTATTTCCTGGCTGCTGGTTCCAGAAGTGTTGATTGTGGACCCAGGCAAGCATAGCATTGATTTTCAACAGTTACCCTGAATCTCTTAAATGCTTCTATCCTGGAAGAAGTCACACAAGACTTAACTCCCACATTTAACTTTAATGAAGATCCTAAATTGGATGAAACTCTTAATTAATCTAACTAATTTTCAGTATTCAGGCATTGACTCTAATGGTGAAATGGGAGTAATGATAATGAGAGTTAATGCGTTGGAGCACTTACAACTTAGTCTCAGTTCTAAGCACTATACACTAATTACTTCATTGTTCCTCAATCCTTACAGCAATAAAAGATTCTACTACTGTACCCATTTTTCAACTAAAAAAAAAGAAGCATAGAATGATTAAAGTATCTTGACAAGGAAAAAGCAAAGCATGATTTGGGCCCTCAAAATCCAACACAGGTATCTATGAATTTTGTCACAACTCCAAAACAGCACCAAGAATGAATAGTTATAATAGAGGCAACAGTCAAGAAATAAAATATCTTACATTGGGAACACCTTTTAAACCTTCTTAAAGTACTAAAGAGCAAAGACGCCATTTTGAGGAATAAGGTGTTCCTGACTCAAATAATATTTTCAAATCACCTCATAGGATGTGAAATCTGGAAAATGAATAAGAGAAGAATTTCTGGTTTTGAATTATGGTGTTGGGGAAGCATATTAAATATATTATGGAATTTCAGAAAAAAGAATAAATCTGTCTTGGAAAGAGTCAGCTGAATGTTCCTTAGATGCAAGGATGACAAGACTTCATCTCAGATACTCTGGAACTATTATCAGGAGGGACTAGTTCTGGAGGAAGACATCATGCGTGGTAAAGAAGAGGATCAGCAAAAAAAGAGGGAGACCTTGCATGAGATGAACTGACACAGTAGAGTCAAATAGAACAATGACTGAAAGGATGGCACAGGACCAGGCAGTGTTTCATTCTGTTGTACAGATGATGCTATGAGTTGGAAGTGACTGGATACACTCAACCAATAACACTACTGCATAGCAAATTATCTTCCAAACTTACTCAACTCATCTTCATGATTTATCTCCATTTATTTGAGTAAGGAACCTGGATACAATTTATTTGTGACCTCTGTTTCAAGGTTACTTACAAGACTGAAGTCAAGGTGTAACATGGGGCTGCAGTCTCATCTGAAGGTTCAACCAGAGAAGCAGCAGCTGCTTCCAAGGTCATTCATGTGGTTATTGTCAGAATTCCATTCTCATGAACTGCTGAATTGAGCGACAAATTTAGGGGCCCTAATCTATAACATCTAGGGAGTTCTGGTGGCCCAGGGCTAAGAATTGGTGGTGCAACTCCAAAGGCACAGTGTTCAAATCCTTCATCTGCTCCACAGGAGAAGGATGGGCAATCTCCTTTTATCAAATTTACTGCCTCAGAAAACCCACTGGAGGGCCAGCTGAGAATGGGTTCCAACTCAACGCCACAAAGCAACAACAATCTACAGCATAAATATCAAACATAACAAAGCACAGATAGGAGATAAACTAGACATCAGGAATCTCCTTAAAATTAAAATTTATGCCCATCACAAGACTTCACAAAAAGAGAAAGAGTAAAAAGAGAACCTACAGACTTGGAAAAAATAATTTGCAATGACTTATCAAACAAGGTACTAATAATCTCTAAACACTGTAGAAAGTTTCAACACATCAACAATCAAGGAAAAAAACCAAAACCAATTCAAGATTTTTCCCTCCTTCCTCTTTTTCTGCCTTTACTCCCTTCCCCTTCCAAACATTTATATACATCTTGCTAAATTTTCCTTCTATTTTTATAGTAATTTTCTTATGCAGTATTTGTCCTTATGATACTGAGTTATTTCACTATTTCTCTAGATGCTCACTCACATGTTATATAGTATTTTACCAAATCATTGCTCCATAGTGTTGTATAGTATTCTGTTGTGTGAATATAGGGATAGATCAATAGTAATTAATTATATAAAATACAATGTACATGAGTGATAGTATAAAACACAATGTACATTCATGAAACACAATTTATATAAATTATTATATGTAAACCAATAAAAGTACAGGAGAGGAAAAAAACCCCAATCCAATTAAATCTGCTCAATGGACATGAAGAAATATTTCATCAAAGAAGAAACTGATATTCAAAGAACATCTGATGGTATCGACAGGAACTCCTCACTCAAGTAACAAGTTAACTGGTATATCCACTAGACATCTAGTTTTACTCATCTAATTTGGAATGGTTTTAAAAATCAGCATAATTTCTTTCTAAGCCAGGAACTGTCTCAGGCAAAGATTTCCTGGCACACGGGAAACTCAATGGCTATGATTTATTGGATGATAAGAAGGAAGAGCAGAAAGACAGAAGTCTCATGCTGGGATGATGTACAGTTCTGATCATTTTAAGGTTGGGACCCTATCCTGCTATTAACTAGATTTCTTTTTTCATCAACTCCTCTTTCCCTTGAACTGTAGACCCCTAGAGTAATAGTAACCTTAGAGGTTATAAACCTAACCTTTCCACAGCTCCAGGAAAGAACTTGAGCCTCAGGGTGTTAAAAGGCCAAAGCTGTAGGGTCAATGGCAAAGCCAGAACTCATCACTGGCCTTACCTCACTGTTCTCCACCACAGACCTGCTGCCCCTCACCCCCTCAGCTTCTAGAACTCTACAGGATTGATTTCCTCCAGGGACTGAGCGGGATCTAAACTCTCTGAGACAGATCTGCATAGTTGATGTATTCGAAATGGATGTGCTCAATGATCCCAACCAGAATCGTTTCGCACTTCGAGTTTATCTTTTAAGCAGACAGCACGCGCTCATTTTGAAAAATCATAATGCCTCCTGTTGGCATAGCCTTTTTACATTTGGTCAAAGAGCTAACACACTTATTTGTAATTTTATTCAAAAGGCGTTAGATTTTGTGTTGTTTGCTTGTTTTTGGTAATTTACAGTAACAAAAAGTGAGACCTCCTGGCCACCAGAGGCTTTTTCACTACATTAATTCCCAACATCTGATTGACTTGTAGTGCCTTGTTTTCTCCTCCCGATATGGAACCCAGAGCATGGCAGGGGCCTGGGATTTTTCCATCTTAGTTTTACTTTGGATATTATGAAACAGTAGGTAGCTGATTAGCTTCAAGAGCCTTAGGTTAAGACGCACCAGGCTGGAGTTCCCAGGGTCCCATGCCACAAAACAAAGATTTCTATCAAGTTGGCTCCCATGGAGACATCCTCACCGACCCGCAGCCTCCACTGTGTACCCATATTAGAGTCTAGAGCTCATGCTAAACCAGGCCATGGGCCGGGGGCTGGGCACTAAAGCTTTTTTACTACCACTGGCTCTACTATTCAAGTGAAATGCATGTTTCATGCCCTGTTCGCATCTGTGAAATATTCTTGGCTTTTCACCAAAGGAGCACCTATCCTCGTCTCCAGGCTGTAGCATTACGATCGTCAGAGGATTTAAGGGCATTGTGAGGAAGCTCAACACCTGGAGAAGTCTCTTTCTGTGCCCAGGATTCCAAATGTTCTTAGCAAAATGGTTTCTCTATCACTACAGGCTGCACTGGGCTCTGGAAGAGCCCAGAAGTCACCCACTCCTTACATAACTTATCTACTGGTCACTTCAGAAAGCTGCTTGCATTGCTGCAGTCCCTGTAGGACTACTTTGGCATGACTAAAAGCCTACACATACTTACTCAACACAGGCCCACCTACACATTCTAATGAGCATCTGAGTTTCAGAAAGGATGGTGGGGGTGAGAATTAGGCCAATGATACCTTCCTAATCTGGTTTCCTCCTACTCTAGGGAGCAGAACACACTTAGAAATCACAAGCCAACAGGCTGAGACTCTTCAGCTCTTGCTTCCAGCAAACCCTATTTATTGCACATGCTACTATAAGAAGATAACCTCTGTCAGCCTACAAGCCCATTCACCATCACAAGGCCTTTCACGGAGCCTGTGTGCAAAGTATAGGACAGGACAGGGTTTATTATACATTTCTCCTCTCCCTTCCTTGCTCACAAGCATGAAATTTAATCCTGGAGAGAAAAATAAAGAAAAAGAAACCACATACAAGAAAAGGAGTCTTGAGTGTTAGATAAGAAAGCAGGAATACAGTGGCTCACTTTCTTTTCCACAGATATGACAGAGCTGCTGTCGTTTCTAATTCAGCCACCCCACTACACACACTTTCTCACTTCTCTTTCACATCAGATACTGTTATCTGGTCAGACCACATACTGTGAGTAATTCTCCTGATTCACCCTCCAGACAGGGAGGTTGTCCCAGGAGGTCAGTGAGCCAGAAAAGCTCAGAATCGGGAGTCAAGCTGGATTAGATACGAATCCCAGCTCAATCACTTTCTTGCATGATGGTCGTAACAGTAATGACTGAATCTAGTTTTTATTCTTGTCATAGAGTCACCTCGCTGCTTTGTGTTGTTCTGAGCTCTTTGGCGGTGCTGGTGTTGGTCATGGTTTTGTTCTGTTTGTCTTTGTTTATGTGGTACATATCTCAGTCTCCCTCACAGGGAGCCCTCACTACAACCAGGTCCCATTCTGTGTGAGTTCAAGTTATGTGAATCTGAAATAGTGTAATACGGCAATATAAAATACTAATAACGTCTTAATGTGTGTTCCAAACATGAAACACAACAGATCCTACTTTACATTTTTTCCTCTGGGGAAAACTGTCTTAAATTATGCAAGTTTTGAAATATGTGATGTCTCCAGGAGCTAAGCCCTTTCAATCCAATGTGACTGTCTACAATCTGCCAAACCAGTTTTAAGATTTACATAACATATCTTATTCAATCTTCCAGTTTCCTCATGAGACTAGAATCCCTGGGCTTTAATCTTACTGTGGAAAAAAAAAATAAGGTTCAAAAAAGTTAAGTAAACTTCCCAAGGTCATTGGTCATTCTACTAGGATTCAAATGCAAGTAAGCTGGGATCCCAAACTGTCCATAAACTCCTATTTTCACATTCTGCTGTGTGTGTGGGGTGGTATGTGTGTGTGTTTCTCTCTCACACACTGGGGAGAGTGTGAAAATGGTATTGCCTACTTGAATTCCTGGTCATTGACTGACAATGTGGTGAGAAGTAGGGCAGACACAGCCTAGGGAAGAAGATACCCGTGGCCTTACTGCACACTTTTCCCACATACCTTGGTTCTCCTAGATGTCTATAATTTCAGGAGGAAGAGAGTTGTATGAATCTTTCTGCAGGGTATTACCATGGTGCCTGCAAGAATAAATATCACTTGTTATTCTTCACGTATTCTGTGGTTAGAGTTTGAACTCATTTTTTTACTTTTCTACCAGGTGGAGCTCTCGGGGCTTAGTTGGGTAAATAGTTGTGCTGCCAACCCAAAGACAGGCAGTTCAAATCCATCAAGTGCTCTATAGGAGAAAGAAAAGGCACTCTAGTCTCATGCGTTTTACAGCCTCTGAAAACCCATGGAAGGGTCAGCCATGAGTTGGTTCTGACTTAAGGGCACGTAACAACAACTTATGCTTCCACCCAAAACACTCATATAGACATTAAGCTCTGATAAGCTACTTGCAACAGTTTGCCCATGATGGTACCTGGAGTTCACCAAATTGTGAGTTCTTAAGAGCACAGTCCTTCAGACTTCTAAGTCAGCCTAAAACATCTGCTACCAACTGTGAGCAGGCCATTTCCAACTATAAAGTTAGAGGGAAAATGCCAAACAATACAAACATCATTTCTGACACCAGTTACAAGTTGAGGATTTTCCAAACCACTCTCAGCTCTTATAATTCAGTAGGAAGACTCAAAGATCTCACAGAAACTTATATTTATATTTATTTATTTGTGTATATTTATGTTGTGTTGTTGTTATGGGCCGTCGAGTCACTTGCGACTCATAGCGACCCTATGTACAACAGCCCTAAACTCCGCTCTGTCCTGTGCCAATTGCACTGTCTCAGACACTCCCATCCCAATTATCCCAGTCACTGAATCAATCCACCTCATAGAGGGCCTTCCTCTGCTGCGCTGTCCCTCCACCCTCCCAAGCATGATGTCCCTCTCCAAGGACCGGTCTCTCCTCACAACATGTCCAAAGTATGTTAGACAGAGCCTCAGAATCCTTGCCTCCAAGGAGCCACCCGGTTTAACCCTCTCCAGGACAAATCTGTTTGTTTTCCTAGCAGTCCATGGTATTCTCAATACTATTCTCCAGCACCACAGCTCAAAGGCATCAATTCTCCTTCTATCCTCCTTGGTCATTGTCCAACTCTCTGATGCATAACAAGTGATTGCGAAGACCACAGCCTGTATCAGACGCACCTTAGTCTCCAGAGAGACACCATTGCTCTTCAATACTTTGGAGAGTTCCCTAACAGCAGACTTTCCCATGGCAGTGTGCCTTTTAATTTCCTGGCTGCTGGTGCCAAGACTGTTGACTATGGAGCCAAGCAAACTAAAGCTGTGTACAATCTCAATCTCTTCACCATCCATCCTGATGCTGCCAATTGGTCCAGTGGTGAGAATCTTTGTCTTCTTGACATTGAGCCTCAATCCATATTGTAGGCTGCACTCCTTGACACTCTGCAGCAGGCGCTTCAGGTCCTCTTCAGTTTCAAAAAAAAGCATACATTAAAATCAGCCAAGGGAAGAGATATAAGGACAAAGTCTGTGAAGGTACCACACACGAAGCTTCCATCTTTCTCTGTACCTGGTACCCTCTTAACATCAGTGTGTGTCAAAAATCAAGAAGTTGTGTCAACATAGAGAGCTCTTCTGGCTTAATGGTAAGGCATTGAGCTGCCAAACCAAAGGCACACAGTTCAAACCTACTCCATGAAATAAAGGTAGGGCACTCTCCTCTCACATAATTTACAATCTCTGAAAACCTGCTAGGAGGACAGTTATGAGTCAGTTCTGACTCGCTGGTGCCTAACAACAACACAGCCAACGTGAGCAGTTTATCTAAGCTTTGATGTCCAAAGTTTTTATTGA
The DNA here is from genome assembly GCF_000299155.1 of Elephantulus edwardii. Lineage (NCBI taxonomy): Eukaryota > Metazoa > Chordata > Mammalia > Macroscelidea > Macroscelididae > Elephantulus > Elephantulus edwardii. The sequence continues at coordinate 7,480,465 of NW_006399865.1, forward strand.
CTCTTCATTATATAGGTCTGACCTATGTGACTGAACTCAATATACAGCTCTCACTGTTTCCCCAGCAGGTAGGCTGATATCACTGGGTCCACTGTTGGTCTTACTGACATGACTAGCCCTAATCCTAAAACATTTGAGTGTGGCTTGCTGTGTCCTAATTCAACCTGCTAGCATAAACTAACAGGGATTGGCAGAGGGACCCATCACTCTGTGAGGAAAGTTCAAGGATTCAGAGGTTACGTTCCAGGAGTGAGGATAAAGGCCAGACTTCTCTTTCAGTGAGTTCAAATTCCTTACTACCCACAGAGAGAAACTTAACCATGACTGAAAAGAATGCCGGCTAACAAGATCTGTATACCAGCTAACAGACTAACTGAAGACTGGGCAAGCCTTGCTCTGATGAAAGTTTCATGACCTAAGGGGTCTGTGTTAGTTTCTTCAGCAAACAAACTTAAAAGTAACTCTCATCCAGTAGTAAATTTTGCAGAGTCTTCACAAGTGTTGTGTTTACCAAAGTACTCTGCCCGGAACTCAGCAGGAGGATCATGCCATCATCCCTCTCTGCAAAGTATGAAATCAGAAGGATGGACAATCTCCTTCTGTGCGATTTACTATCTCTAAAAACATTAAATAGCAAGTGTCAGTTCTTTAATCACATTCTCTCACTTACTCATTGCCCTTCAACTGGTTCCGACTCATTGAGACCTTCTATCTTAATAGGAGGAGGCTTTCCATCTTTCTCCCACTGAAACTCTGGTGGATTAGAACTATTAACCTTTTGCAGCAAAATTATCTAATGGAAATGATAATCCGGCTGTGAAATGATAAGGATGAAATTTTACAGCACCATTAATATTTGGCACCAGGATTAACTTGAAAATATTTTTCACAATGACTGAATGTAGGTAATAAACCAGAAAATCAAGTCAGAGTGCTCGTTGATGACTACCTATGTGGGATTTAGACATGCATTTAATAAACTTATCTTTCTCTTCCATAAAATGGAGCAAAACCTTGAATCAAATGTATGGGCTTGAGCACAGGGGAGATTTTAAGGACTGGTGTTGGGGTAGGTTTTTCTATGTGGCATTTAGGGTCACCATTTGTCAGAATTTACTCGATAGCGCCTAACAGCAGCAACAATATTCAATGGGGCTGGAGATAATGATGGCACACCTTCCTAAGAGACAAGTATTTTCGCAGCATGCAATAAAATACAAGCTGACTGGAGCTACCAAATACTTCTGTTCCATTAATTGGAAGCACAGCCCAGGCTACTGTGACAAACTGGCATCCCTGTATTTCAACAGCTTCAGTAATCAGGGCTAATGAAAATGTTCTCATTTCTAAATTAGATAAAATGAAATTTTACTTTAAACAGAAGAAAGATTTATATTCTGCTTTAGCAGTGGTTTTATTTTATATTTTACATTGGCTTGCTTACAAAGTTTGTATACACTGTATTTCATACTATCCTTCTTTACCAGTAGTTTTGGTTTTTTAATTATGTACTGGTTTACTTATAAAGTTTGCATACATTTTCACGTGATGCATAGTTTGGAAATAACTGAATGTTGACTCATGTAGTTGGGTGTAAGAGGTCATTTTACTTACTGACAAATATCTGGGTATTTTCGGATTACCCTATGAATTCCATTGTGTCTCTTTCTCATTGAAACCTGAAACCACTTGAGACTTTCCTGTATGGTATAGATCTTCTCCTCTGTGGGCATGTTTAGAATCAGTCTCCCTTGGGAGGATGTCACAGGTCTCTGGGGCCAGCCTCAGGGCCGAGAATGTGCACATTCTTAATTGGCCACAAGAGTCAGAGAGTATGTCCAAATTTTAAGGACAATCCTTGTGCAATGAACATTCAAACAAACCGTGAAGCTAAAGAATATAAATCCACAACTTGGTTTTCCATTTTGAAATTGAACTGAGAATGCAATTCATGAGAAAATAGCCAAACTTGCCAACATTTTAAAAAAGAAAATTCCTTCAAAACAACTATGAGATCATCTCACCCCAGTCAGAATAGCAAAATTTAACAGAAGAGCAAGCAACAAATGCTGGCAAGGTTGTGGAGAAACTGGAACCCTTATTCACTGTTGGTGGGAGTGTAAAATGGTGCAACCACTGTGGAAGGCAGTATGGCGCTTTCTCAAAAAGTTGCAAATAGAGATACCATTTGACCCAGCAATTCCACTACTGGGAATATATCCCAAAGAGACCATAACTGACATCCAAGCAGATATATGTACACCCATGTTTATCGTGGCTCTGTTCAGAATAGCAAGGAGTTGGAAACAACCCAGGTGCCTATCAACAAACGAATTGCTAGAGAAGCTGTGGTATATTCACACAATGGAATCCTATGCTGCATTGAAAAACAAGGAACTCATGCAATATTACTCAAAATGGGTGAGCCTGGAGGACATTATGCTGAGTGAGATATCTCAGTCGCAAAAGGACAAATATTGCATAGTGCCACTGCTGTAAAATGGGACTGATATCAGGGTGGGAGTAAGACTGAGAAAAACTGGATAAATTGTGTATACTGCACTGAAACAGATGAGGGAGTGAATAATTTAAAAGCAATGTATGATGGGGTATTAAGGTTATCACAAGAGTCCACAATTAAGGTTGCATAATGGAATGTACTTGGGGTGGTGGGAGGGGTGCGGGGGGATTGTGTACCAGGGAGGGAGTCTTTCTTTTAGTTTTGAAAGAGAGGAGCGAACTGGGGGGCGGGGTGAGAGAGCTGGGCGGGTAGAGAAGTGCAGCAATGAATGAATGGAATCCAAATTCTCTGTAAATGTTCATTAAAATTATTTAAAAAACAACAACAACAAAAAACAACAGATACTACTTCGCAGTTACATATTTTCAGAACTGAAATATCGACTTGTCGTTAGAAAAATATTATTTCAATTGAGAATGATAACTGTAAAAATAAGAAAAAAACACTGGCCTACAAAATGAGTAAAATGGCTCTAAAATAAAAAAAGAAAGAAAATTCCTAGGTAGAACTGAAAAAAAAGAATATTAAAGAGAAATATGAAAGTCCAACATGATATGTCAGAACAATGCAACTATACCATCTAACTAATCTCTTCAACCAACAGATAAAAACTTTACCTAGTCTCACACTTACCTAAACCACTTGACTATACTTCCCCCGCATCCCACCACCAGATATGCTGGGACTCTACATGAGACAATCGTGAGAATTCCAAGTTCTCTTCTTTTTCTTTGTGGAAACAAAAGCAAAAACAAAACAAAAACCATCAAGTTAATTAATCCTAAATAAACCTACATTAAATTCTATCTTTGTTTTGTTTCTTTTAGTTGTCTTTTTCTTATTTCAAATTCTTTTTCAGTTGTTCTTTCACATAAAACAGTGATTGTTCCTGGATAATTGACATAAATGTCAACAGACATTTAAGGGATACTTACGTGAACTGAAAAATTTCAAGATGTACTGCACAAACAAGAGTCAATGATAATTAGGGATGAAGTTCAAGCTGCACTGAAGGTATTAGGAAAAAAAATAGGGCCCCAAGAATTGATGGGATACCATTTGACTTCCTTCAGCTAACAGATGCAGCCCTGAATGTGTTCACTTGTTTATGCCAGGAAATTTGGAGGACAGCTACTTGGCCAACTAACTGGAAGAGATTAATATTTGTCCTCATTCCCAAGAAAGGTGACCCAACCAAATGAAATTATTGAACTGTATTATTAATATCACATTTAAGCAAAATAATGCTGAAGATCATTTTAAAAGGCTAGAATAGTGCATACATAGGGAACTGCAACAAGTTCAAGTAGAATTTAGAAGAGGTCATGGCACCAGGGATATCAGTGCTGCTGTCAGGTGGATCTTAGATGCAAGTAAAGAGTATGAGAAGAATGCCTATTTATCCTTTGTTATGTCAAAGGCATTTGACTGTGAGTGGAAACACCACAACACTTGCCAAGAGGCCACTGTGCAAAATGGAGCAAGGGAACACTGTATGGTTTAAAATTAAGAAAGGAGTGTGTCAAGGTTAAGAAAGGAGTGTGTCAAGGTTGTATCTTTTCTCCGTACCTACTGAATATGTATGGTGAGCAACTTATTTGAGAGGCCAGACTATATATGGAAGAATATGGTACTCGGATTGAAGCAAGGCTCATCAAAAATCTGCATTATGTAGATGACACAATCTTGCTTGTTGAAGGTAAGGAGGACTTGAGGCACTTGCTGGAATGCAGCCTTTGTTACAGACTGCATTTCAACATCAAGAAAACAAAATTCCTCTCCACAGGACCAACAGTCAACATTATGATAAATGGAGAAAGGGATGAAGCTATCAAATACTTCATCTTTTTGGATCAACAATCACCACCGTTCGTACCAGCAGACAGGAGCTGTATTGTGTTGGACAACTCCACTCTCAGGGACCTCTCCAGAGTGTTGAAGAGCAATAATGTCAATTTGAAGACTAAGGTGCACCTAATTCAGGCCTCAGTCTTCTCAATCACCTGCTATACATTAAAAAGCTGTACAATGAGTAAAGATGACAGAAGAATGGATGCCTTTGATTTTGTGGTGCTGAAGACAGTACTGAATATCCCACAGACTGCCAGGTGAACAAACATGCGTCTTGGAGAAGGTGAAGCCAGAGTGCTCCTTGCAGGCAAAGATAGTGAAGTTTCACCTTTCATACTTGGGACATTTAGCTAGGTGGGGCTATTCATTGGCAAGGGATATCATCCTTGCAAAGATGGAGGAACAGTAAAGGAAAGGAAGAGTCCTCCAATAAAGTGGATTGAAATGATTACTTCAGCAATGGGCTTGAGTGTTTTCGAGAGGGTGAGGATGGCACAAAGTAGGAAAGAGTTCCCTTTGGCTGTTCATAGCATTACTAAATTGTACTCAACTTGATCGCACTTGACAACAACTATGTGTACAGCAATGGAACTTAGTGGCAAGGATCCAAAAGAAATCATGAGGCCTTTTTCTTTAATTTCACCTACTCCAAGTAGGCATGCTTTAATTGCCTGAATAAAACATGCACGAGTAAAGGAAATGTTGAACTGAATGATGAAAGTATATTCTCAAGTCCGGAGAGTCCACTGTTAACCGAAAGACATAGACAAAGTACAGACTTTGGGCTACTCCTTGAAAAGAAACTGGTAGAGGGAAAAATAACAAATTTTGATGCTGGCAGAAGAGTATAGGTCAGGAATTCTCAATGCTTGCATTATTAATATTTGGAGGGCTGGTAATTCTTTGTTGTGGGGCCTGTCCTGGGCAGCATTCCTGGTCCCCACCCACTATATGCTGGTTGCAACACCCTCCCACCCTAATTCTTTCACCTTACTCCTTCTCTCTTGGTACTAGCTGTAGTAATCCAAAATAATTTTTTTTTAAATTTTGCTCAATATCTCCAGTCAGGGACAAATTTGAGAATCACTAATATAGACTGAGTTGCCAGTGGGAATGCACTTTGTTTTCTCGACTGCAGTAAGTGGGATTGTTGAGACAAACCACAGAGTAAGTTTTATGAAAGACTGACATGAGACTAAGTGCCGAGGATATGCTGGCTGGGGTACTTAGTACTTGAATTTGCAACAGGGAGCCACAGTACTTCTTAAGCAGACGTGTTGCAAAATAAAACTGATGTTTTATATTTAAGCTCTAAGAGCATAAGGACCATCACAAGGAATTGAATGCAGGAAGATCAGTTAGGAAGTTCGTACAAAAAAATGAGGTGCTAAGTGTTAATGGTTAGAGTTGCAGTTGCTTCTTTGGAATAGAGGAAAAAGAATAAACTCGAGTATACTGTGAAAAAATATTGAGTCTTTTAAACACCTTGAGGATAAGAGATGAAGGCAAGTAAAGAACTAAAAGTTTCTGGCAAAGAAAATTCACTTTAAAAATAAAAAGGATGAACTCTTCTCACTGGTCAACCATATCATCGCTCTACAGCAAGATGCCAAGGCCTGTATGCCATGGATGGCCTAGGAGCATCATCCAGCCACTGCTTCCCCGTAAAGCTAAAGGCTTCTGCCCAGCCCAGGCACACTCAAACACTGGCCTGCAACAGAATCATTGCCTGTCTGATAGAGGGTCTCCAGTTCCAGTGTGGCCCAGACTGTAATTCTGCCCAGAGCAGGAGATCACTACCCTGCCACCTGGAGACCCTGCTGTACCTCCCTCCTGGACACTCCACTGCCCCACAGCCTGGAGACTGTCCAGCTGTCGTCCCCACTGTTCCATACCAGGAGAACCAATATCACAGGTACTTTGGCCTTTAACAGTGCTATCTAGTTATATCACATGGAATTTATTAAGCTCAAGTAGAAGAGGGTGACTTGAGCTGCAGTTTATAGAAGGCAACAATCATCCCCCTCCAGGTTGACTGCTGTTTCAAAGCAATCCACACAAAAAAGGCATGTGACAAAACCCATAACCCCTTCCTGATAAACACACTCAGCAAAATTGGAATAAAAGGGAATTTCTTCAACATAGTAAAAAGCATATATGCAAAACCAAGAGTCAAAATCATTCTCAAGGGAAAAAGACTAAAAGTGTTTTTCTTGCAAACAGAGACCAGACAAGGGTGCCCAGTGTCACCACTTCTATTCAATATTGTACTGGAAGTGCTTGCTAGGGTGATATGAGAAGGAAATAAAAGACATCCAGATCAGCAAAAAGATGGTTAAACTATTGTTAAATGCAGATGAGATGATAGTATATAGGGATTCCTCTACAGTAACAAAGAGAACTCACAGAAGGAAACCAAGAAAGCAATACATTTACCACAGCCAATCACGAATTGAGATACTTGATATACATGCTGCCACAGAAAGTAAAATAAGTTGAGATATTTGGAAGTGAACCTAACTAGAGACAAAAAGACCTGTTCCAAGAAAACTACAGAACTTTTCTGCAAGACACAATAAAAAAATACAATGTATGGGAATGACTGTATTAAACACAAATGTCAATGAAGGAAAGTGGGAAACACAATGCATATGGATTTTGTATGCAAAACAATATAAAAAAATTTTTTTAAATGGGGAAAAAAAGTTGGTGGTTTAAACTTACCATCTACTTCACAGGAAAAAGATAAGGCAATCTCCTTCCATAAAGATTTACACCCTTGGAAATCCAATGGGCCAGTTCCACTCTATTTTACAGGGTAGCAGAGTCAGAATCGACTGGACAGCAGATTTGGTTTTGTTTAGTTTACTCATATGTAATTCGGAATGCATTTAAGAAAGAAAGTGAAAGTCAGGATCAAAGCATGGATTCAGGAGCTGTAGAAAAACAAAATTCTGAAATCTTTGTGACTGAATAAAATAAAAGTTTATTTCTCACCTATGTCACAGTCCACCAAGAGATGCACAGCATTGGGTCATTTAAGGATGCAGGCTTGTTATAATGTCTGACACCACTATGAGGAGAATATTATGCTGGAAAAGGTAGAAGGTCAGAGAAAGAGGAAGAAAAAGCATTGACACAGTGATTGTAAAATGGGCTTGAGCACGTCAGGGACTGTGAGGATGGCACAGGTTCAGACTGGCTGTTCACAGGGTTACTATGAGCCATTTGACTTGATGGCACCTAGCAACAGCAGCATCTTAAGCTAACTAACTGCCAAGATAGCTGCAGAATGGACCTCATGAGATTTCACAGGAAACTTTAAAATACCTGAAATGATATACAACTTCAGCCTACACGCCACTGTGCATCCCAATGTACTGGAAAATCTAGTTTAGTGGTGTCCCCACTTGTTGTTATTAGGTGCTGTGGAGTCGACTATGACTCACAGTGACACTACGAACAAGAGATCTGAAACTTGTCCTATCCTATGTCATCTTCATCATCTCTGACACACCTGAATCCATTTCTGTAGCCAATGGATCTCACTGAGGGCCTTCCCCTCTCTGCTGATTCTCCTCCTTTCCAAGCAATATGCTCAACATATGTGACACGATGCTTGGCCATTTCTAGGACATACCAGCTTAGATTTTGGTAGTCTATGGGATATTTAGTACTATTTAACCATACCACAAACTCAAAAGCATCAATTTTTCTATTATCCTTATTGATTATTCAGCTCTTAGGTGATGGGAAATATCATGACCTGAATCAGCCCTTAATCTTTAAACTGACATCATTGCTCCTCAGTAATTTGGAGAGGTCCCTGACAGTGGACTTGCTCAATGCAATATGCATCCTGATCTCCTCATCTCCTGACTGCTGGTATCAAGGTCACGAATTTTGGATTCAACTAAGATGAAATAATTGACAATTTAAATCTTTTCTTCATCTATCATAATGTTTTAGTGCAATATTCAGAGTCTCACAGTACATTCATCTTGGTCTTTTCCACCTCCTCCGTCTTTGTATTGACCTTTTGCCTTCTTTATGGTTGATATTCTTGATATCCTCCCACAACTCATTTAGTCTTCACTCATTGGTGCTCAAGGCCTCAAACTCTTTCCTGAAATGGTTTTGAAATTTGAGTGGGATAGACATAAGGTCAAATTTTGGTTCCTATGGATTTAATTCTCTTCAACTTCAGCTTGAACTTGCATGTGAGTAGTTGGTGGTCTGTTTAACAATCAGTACCTGGCCTAGTTTTCACAGCTGATATTGAGCTTCTCCAGCAGTTTCTTCCATACACGTATGTAATCAATCTGATTCCTATGCATACCACCACGTGAAATCCACACGTATAGCTTGTATTTGTGTTTCTTATAAATGGTATTTGCAATGAATAGATCATTGAATGTACAAAATTCTATCATTGTATCTCCAGCTTCATTTCTGTCACCAAGTCCGTGTTTTCCAACTACTCATACTTCTTCCCTACTCCCAACTTTTTCACTACACTCACCCATTTTTATTACTACATGTTGATTCATGTTCAATTTATTTCTGACTGCAAAATTGGTAGAAATCTTCTATTTCCTCCTCTTTGGCTCTAGTTGTTGTTGTATATATTGGAATGATAGTGGCAACCACGTCAGTTTGGAGACTAAGATATGCCTGATCCAGGCCATAATCTTCACAATTGCTTCCTATGCATCAGAGAGATGGACAACAATTAGGAATGATAGAAGGAGAAGAACAAACAGGTTTGTCCTAGAGAGGAGAAAAGGATTCTGAGACTTTGTCTGACATAGTTTAGGCATGTTGCAAGGAGGGACCATTCCTTGGAGAGGAACATCATGCTTGGAAAGGGAGAGAGACGAAAAAAGAGAGGAAGACCATCGATGAGATGGATTGATTCAGTGACTGAGGTAATGAGGATGGGTGTGTCAGAGACAGTAAAGCTGGCACAGGACAGAGCAAGTTTCAGGGCCACTGTACATAGGACAGCTATGAACCACAAGCTGCTCAATGGCACAAAACAACAACATCATAACGTTGCTTACTGGGTCAATGGTGAGGATTGTGCTTTTGTTTTCTTGATGTTGAGATGTAATCCATAGAGAAGGCTGTAGTCTTTAATCTTCTGCAGCAAGCATTTCAAGTCCTTCACACTTAATCCAAGTGAGGTTGTGTCATCTGCATACCAATTTTTGGTGAGTCTTCCTCCTATCTTGATGCCACATTGGTGTCAAAACGGAAAAACACAATGTGTGAGAACTTTGCCAAACTGCCAAGGGACTTTCCCACATACGCCTAGGAGCAAGAGGAATCCTACAGAAGTGGATGAGTTTACTGAGTCGTTGCTGTGTACTATCAAGTCAGAACTGACCTGTAGCTGACCTTTCACTGGATTTTCAGAGGCAGTAAACTGCATGGAAAAAGACTGCTGGAGGATTTGAATCACATGCCTTTGAGTTGGCAGCACAGGTACATAATAAACGGAAGAAGATTCAGCAAAAGATTCAGAATGTTATTAGACAACTCGGAAGAGAACCAGTCCTACACAGAGTTAAAAATGATGAGGGGGTGGGAAATTCCTATAAGGAGGAAAAATGTCTGCTTTTGCTCAGATTCTTGTTTTGAGGATAGCAAAGATAATCCAAAAAAGATTTCTACATCTGTACTTCACAAAATGTTCAGTGGCTTACTTCAATGAGTAGTTTGAAATCTCAAATAGGCCTGGATTTTGAAGTGTACTATGCACTGGTGGGTCTGCCCACCACACACCCAGGTCCCCAGTATACTCTGGTCACACTTGTTTGTTCACGATTCCCAGAGTCCTTTTTGTGCTCTCCCATCGTCACACCATTACTGATTTTCTTGAAACTCAAAGTTATTAAACATCACTCCACCCAGGAATGAAGCTTTTTCTGGTCTTCCCTGTCAATGTCAGCTTTGCCCTGTCTCATATTCCACTAGCCTCTAAGTCATTCATTTTGTATCACTTATAATGTGACTTCCCCTCTGATAGGTCATGTGTGTCTTGAGCACCAAACCAGTGTCACTGAAATGTACAATCCCAGAACTGTGGGCAAAACCACAGTCTATGTCAGGGGCCAGCAAACAGTTCCTGTCATATGATCTCTGTGGCAGCTCCTAGACTGTCACTTTAGTGTAAAAGCAGCCATGTACAATATATAAATGAATGACCCTGTCTCGGTTCCAAAAAAACTTTCTTGGCAAAGTGATGTGGTAAGTAAGATTTGAGTCTCTAGGTATAATGCTAGTTTCACGATGCTCCTGGTCCATGACACTGACTGTAGTTCACTGAGGATGAAGTTGCCTGCTGTATAATCTGGGACGTGCTGGCCAGGAAGCATCAATGTGTATGTTGGTCATTCTCCTGTCTCTCCTGCCACCACTACAGTAGAGTTCCTTCTATATAGCAGACCTTCAATGACTGCTTCAATGACTGGATTAAATCTGGAAAAATACTAACTCGGTGAGTTGTGTTTGGCAGCATTGTGAGAGCTTAATTGCCTTTGAAAACTATTGTGCAAGTTTGTACTAAAGTGGTTCAGGAAGGGATCATGTAAACCCAAGAATCATAAAAAGAAAGTGACAGAGGAAGATGTGAGCTAGAAACATCTGAGGATTAGCAGCCATAGAGGAAAAACCTGACACCAGAGCTTCTGTAAAAGTAACAAAAAGGCATTTTAATGCTAAGAGACCAGCAATGAGGGACATCACATCATATGTAATAGATGGATCATAACAAACATCCTCTAAACCCATGTGAATAATGCATTTAATGCTGGCACTTCAATACGGGAAAGATGTTCATCATTTGGAGGAAACTCAAAGTCCAACTAGAATGATTAAGAGACTGAAACAATTCATTTATGAGTAGCTATAAAAGAAGCCAAATTCGTGCTCAGCCTGCTGATGGTCACAAAGTGATGGTGAAAGTTCTGCAAATTACTAAATGCTGTAAACAACAGGAAGGAAGGGGAATGGCGAGTCAGCTGTATAGGACTAAGCTCTTGGGATGGACACATCTCAAGCATTCACAAATTTCTCTCATTATTGGATCTTAAAACATTTATAATCCATCTGAATTTGTAATTCAGAATGCTGTGACTATTGCAGAAAAACATAAGAGCTCCAGATGAGCAAATACATATTATAGGTTACATAGAAATATTTCAATAATGCTAGGCATGTGGAGAGAATAAAAACATGTTGGATTGATAGCCCACTATTATTGTTGTTATGTGCAGTCGATTAAGAGCCAACCCATAGCTGACCCTCCAAAGGATTTTCAAAGGCAGTAAATCACACGGGAGGAGACTGCCCATCCTTCTCCCATGGAGAAGCTGGTGGATTTGAACCAGGTGTTTTTGGGATTGCAATGCAGCTTCTAATTAGTCCACTAACAGAAGCAGCAAATACATTTGACTGTGCATAATAAAGGAGAATAACCAAATATTTCTTTCCTTTGCTCCTCTTTAACTTCTCTTATTCATTATCTATCTTTTGCCCATCCGTCCGTCCGTCCGTCCGTCCGTCCGTCCATCCATCCATCCATCCATCCATCCATCCATCCCTCCATCCCTCCATCCAACTATTCACCCTGCATATCTAATACTTACTATTTGCTGGGTCCTGTGCGTCAGTCTTACAGGAAGTAATATTACATGGAGGGAGCTCTGGTGGCCTAGTGGTAAGAAAATGTGCTGCTTATATGCTGTGGCTGCTGTAATGACATCATTTTTCTCTGTCCTTCAGTTTTCTTTTGCCATTGTAGCTTACAAATTAAATGTGGAAAAGATTTAGAAAAAGAAAAGAAACTGAGCTGGAATCCCAAAGGTACTCAGTTTGAATCCACCAGCTGCTTGGTGGGAGAAGGATGGGCAATATCCTCCCATGCAATTAACTGCTTTTGACAATCCATCAGATGGTCAGCTATGGGTCAGTTCTGACTTGACAGTACACAACATTACATGGGGCTTACCCTCAAGAGAAAAACTTACAGTGTAGTGGTAGGACTGGTGAAGTTGGTGGACCAAGAAAAACATGGAATTATTGTGGCATAGCCTAGAGGCAGCTATGGGGCTGACTACAGATGGTGCCACTCTGGTGCGTCTAATTCATCAGCAGCTCCAAGGGAGAAAGATAGGGATCGCTTCTCAGGTGATTTGTAGCCTCTGAACACTTGTCAGTTTTAATTTGACAACAAAGAGTCAGTTAGTGGTAGGGCTGTAAAAGCTGGTGGACAAAGAAAGAAATGAATGAATTTGATGCCAAGAGAAAAGAGAGCAAACAGAAGTAGACCCTAACCCAGATGGGAAGATTAGGGAGGCTTCTCAGGAGAGTTGGTACCTGAGTCAAGTCTTGAGGGATTCCAAAGAGACTGCTAATGGAAAGAAGAAAGATAAGTATCTCAGGGTGGAACCAATGTGGACTGGCAAACAGCTCAGAGTCACTGAGACAAAGCATGTAAGGCAGGCAGTGACCTTAAACTGGAACACATTTGTATTGTGGGAAGTTTTCATTTTCCCTAATTTTTCTGTCTCTTCTAAAATTTCCCTATCAACAAAATCAGACTCTGATGTTGTTACAAGCCATGAAGCACGACTCACAGTGATCCTATGAACAAAAGATCTGAACCCGTTTCTATCCTGTGCCATCCTCACACTTCCTGACACACAGAAGCCCACTGCAGCAGTCATGATATCAATCAACCTTGTTAAGGGTCTTCCTCTCCTTTGCCGACCCTTCCCTTCCTCCCCAATATCATGTCCCTCTCCAAGGAATAGCACCTCCCCCCAACATGTTCTAAGTATGTGAGGCAAAGCCTCATCATTCTTTCTTCCAAATAGCACTCCAGCTGCATCCTCTCCAAGACGTATCTGTTCATTCTCTTGGCTATCCATGGGATATTCAGTGCTATTCTCCAACACGACAGCTCAAAGGCATCAGTTCTTTTTCTGTTATCCTTATTCATTGCCCAGCTCTTGGATGTATACCTAGTAATCAGAAAGACTATGATCTGGGTCAGATGCATCTTAACTTAGTCTTCAAATTTACATCACTACTCTTCAGTAATTTGGAAAGGTCCCTAACTGAAGATTTTCCCAGTGTAATGCATCTCCTCATTTCCTGACTGCTGTTACCAAGGGTGTTAATAGTTAAAAGCAAGATGAAGCTGTTAACAGTTTCAATCTCCTCTCCATCCATCATGACTAATCCCTGATTAAGATAGACTAAGAAGCAGGATTGGCTATTTACTTCCTAAATAACAGGCCTCTGAAAACTCTATAAACACTAAACACTCTGATAGAGGCAAATAATCACAAGCATTGATTTAATACCTAATATGGACTAGAAGCTATTCTAAGAACTTTACAAGCATTCAGCAAATTATCCACATTCTAACTATGAAGTAGGTATTAAGACTGTCCCTATTATACAGATAAGGAATTGAGGCAGAGGAAGGCTTACCAACTTGGCAATCAGATGCCTCTCTTCAAACTCTGTTCTTGCTCCACTGTGCTCTGGCTTTTCTTTATCAAGAGTCGATTTTCATTTCACTTACTCCTTTAATGAAAAGGCCTGAGTGGTGCAACTGTTAATGGATTCGGCTGCAAACTGAAAGGCTAGTGGTTCTGTTCTACAAAGAAGCACCTCAGAAGAAAAGTCTGGCAAAGAAATCAGCCACCGAAAACCCTATGGAAGGAACACAGGTATCTGATTCACATGGAGTCGCCATGCGTTAGAATCAAATCAAGGGAAAGCAACAAACAGCTCCTGAAATCCTCATCCAGAAGTCAGTCTCCAAGTAATCAGAGATAGCAGCAAACCTTACAGTAGTTCAAAAACCTGAAAAGAACCTAAATGAGCTAATGGCATGAAAAAATACTAACTAGAAAGCTCAAGGGGAAATGCAAGCTTATAAACCGTACCATCCTGGTGGTGTATTGAGAGAGGAAATTCACTAGTTTTGGCACTGCCACTGACTAGCTTTGTGATCTCAGACAAATTACTAATCCCTTTGGGCCTCAGTACCCTTATCAGAAAAGAGGATCATGCAGTTGCTTTAAGGATTCAAACAATGGATGTACGGGAAAGGCTTCAAATACTGAAATGGTAAGCACTCCAAGGTGTCAGCTACCATTAATAAGGATTAACTGCCTTCTAATTCTTAATAAACAAACAACATATATTTTTAGATTCAGAGAAATTGGTGTGTAATGGATCAGGTTGCTAATCCTAAATATTAGCAGTTCAAATCACAGCAGCTCCCTGGTGCATGTGTGGCAACAGCAAGCAGCTCCTCGGCATTTGCAGGCATCAGCAGGCAGCTCCCAGTAACGCGCCACTGCTGGAAGCCGCTGCCACTGCAGTTGTGTGCTCTCTGCACCTGAGAACCTGGCCCGTCACCACCTGTCCCTCTGGTCTCCTGGGAAACCGGGGCACCCCTCCGCCCTCTCACCCACCTCCAGACCCTGGCTCTTCCCACGTGAAAGTTTTTTAAAACTGTATTTTAACATTAGATAAGTTCAATAGGTTGATGAGAATGGGAATTTGGGTTTGAAGGCCTTAGAGCCATACATAGTGTGTTTCTCACACAAATTTTGTAATTATCTTAATTATACTAGTTTTTAAATGTTTAAACAAAACCTACCACAACATCAAACTCACTGCTGTTGACACAGAACTGACTCTGACTCACAGCTGCCCTTCCAGTGGGTTTCTGAGGATGGCAAATTTCATAGGAGGAGCCTGTCTAACTTTCTCCCACAGAGTCACTGGTGGGTTCCTAGTAAGGAGGCATTGCCTTTATGTTAGCAGCTTAGCTCTCTATAGACTGTGCCACCAGAGTGTCCTTTTTAAATGGGGGCTGGGTGATAGAAATGAGCATGATGTCCTCTTCCAAGGAATTGTTTGTAGTTGTGTACTGTCGAGTCAGAACTGACCCATAGCTGACTCTACAGTGGTTTTCAGAGATTGTCTATCTTCTCTTGCAGTGCAGCTGGTGGATTCAAACTGCTTGCCTTTGCACTGGCAGTACAATTTCTTAACCACTAAGCCACCATAGCTCTTCTTCATAGGATAGCTTCTCCTAACAATAAGCCCAAAGTATGTGAGATAAAGTGTCACCATCCTTGCCTCTAATAACCACTCTGATTGCACTTTCTTGAAGACCTATCTCTTTGTTATTTTGTCAGTCCACATGATATTTTCTATTATATTCCAATACCAAAACTCATAGGTATCAATTCTTCTTCTGTCATCCTTATTCATAGTCCAGCTTTCAGATGCACAGCAGATACTTGGAAAGGTAGAGGGTCAAAAGAGAGAAAGACCTCAATGAGATAGACAGACACTGTGGCAATGGGCTCCAGTGTGTCAGAGAGGATGAGGATGGCACAAGATAGGTTCAGGTTCAGACCTTTTGTTCCTAAGGTCACTAAGTTGTACTGGACTCCACAGCCCTTAACAACCACAACTACCATCTTATTTTACCTCAAAATTTTTCTTTTCTTTAATCTTTCCTTTTAGTGAAGGCATTTTTTTAATTGCATTTTTAGTGTAAGTGTACAGAGCATATTAATTCAACCATTCAACCATTTATACCCTTTTAATTTAATGACATTGACTGCATTCCCTGCAACACAATAGCATTTCTCCTCCTTTTCCCTTCCCTGGGGCTCCCCACTTACATTTCTCAGTGAAGGAAGTTCTTGCAACCATTGGTGTCAGGGAAGAGGCTACTTGAGCAGGTGGATTATCTTGAGAGAGACAGAACACGGGGCTGAGCCAAGGAGCAGGGAAACTTCCATTCTGTGACCCAGAAGCTTGAACATGGCACTGACGCTTTGTTTAAGTCCTTGATTAAAGGGAATGGGGTCATTCTGTTACTCAGCTCACTAGGAAGCTGGCTTCCTCTGCAAGATTCCATGGCTCTCACTCTCTCTTTTCAGGTCTCCTACGTGAAAGCAATTGACATTTGGATGGCGGTGTGCCTTCTCTTCGTCTTTGCTGCCTTGCTGGAGTATGCAGCTGTAAACTTTGTCTCCAGGCAGCATAAAGAGTTCCTGAGGCTGCGGAGAAGACAGAAGAGGCAGAATAAGGTACAGTGACCCTCCCTGCAGACAAAGTCAGGGGACGCCTGAGGCAGTTAACCAAGAAGGTTAAGGTTTTCTGCTTGTTTGGTTTTTAATTCTGACGTGTCTTGCTCTACCACTCCAGTTAACCCTTTAAGATTCAGGTGGTGTCATCGGATCCAGTGAATTAAAATACTAGGTATACAGCTAATGTTAAAGATCAGGTAAATAAGATATCATCTTTTAGCATGACTATGTCCCAATAAAAAGGAGGTCTGGGGCACAGTGGTGGAAGTTTGGCTGCCAAGAAAAAGGCTAGTAGTTTGGAACAATAGCCCTGCAACAGAAAATACTAGTGATCAGCTTCCATTGACAGTCTCACTTTCACTGCTGTGCAATCTTAACCCACTCATAGCTCATCCTCCACTTGTTTCCAAGGCTGTAGATTAGTCAGATAAAACTGCACATATTTCTCCTACACAGCTGCTGGTGAATTATAGCCTCCAGGGTGCAGTGTTTAAGTTAGTAGCTCAACTTCCGATGGACAGATTGCTGTTACACTATTATGTGCGATCAAATCAAACCTGACACATCACTGACCCTCCAGCAGGTTTTCAGAGGCTGTAAATCACATGGGAGGTGATTGCTCATCTTTCTCCTGCAGAGCAGGTGCTGGATTCAAACCAGAAACTCCATGGGGCAGTTCAGCTCTATCATCTAGAGTCACTACAAGTCAGAATCAACTTGATGGCATACAGCATGTCCTATGCAGTATTTACACCTTATATTAAAAATAATATACTAATTAAAAGCATTTGTTGTTTATTTGAAATTCACCTTTAACTAGGTCTGCAGTATTCTTCATCTAGCAACCCTAACTGGGGAGATATCTACACACACACACACACACACACACACACACTATACAACTTTAAACCCCCGATTGTTTTGAATATTGACAATTTGTGTATTTATGAGCATGTAATTGTGTCTGTATACACATATCTGACCTGACTGACTTTTTGCACCAACTGCTCAGGGTTTGTGTAAATAATATCCTTGCTCATGTAGAATGCAGCTTGATAAATTCAACAGGTTTGCCCTCAGGGTTTCTACTTGAACTTTAATGCCAAAGCCTAAACTGTACTATCTAGAGGCTTGAGGTTTGAAACATCTCTCGAGTGCACTTCTTCTTAGACTGACCTGCACATCAGAATCTCATGGAGCCTTTCCAAAACCCTAAACACAGGCTACACCCCAGACCCATGAAATTAGTCTCAGAATACAATAGAAACAACAGTGTTTTAGAAGCTTCCCAGGTGATTTTGGTGTGCAGATAATTCTGGAGACTACCGCTCTGTTCCACTCCCAGTCTTGTAGAGGATGCTAGAAGGTTTGAACCTGCTTTTCATTTCAGACTTGGGGAGATAATCATACAATTGCTCACAGACAGTGCTGAGGCCTACAACAATATGGCTAGAGAACTGTTCCATTTTCACTGGCAACAAATGAGAGATAGTTTTCAAAATCTACTCCTACTCAAAAAGAAAATGAAACTTGCTGGAAAATATGTTGTGTTGTTTTTGTTGTTGTTAGGTGATACTGACTCAAATACAATCAAATACAACTCATAGTGACACCAGGAACAGTAGACCTGAACACTGTCCTGTCCTGTGACATCCTTATCATCTAAAATACACCTGAGCCCAATTGCTACATTGTGTCAATTCATATGGTTGAGTTTTCTTCTCTTTTGCTGATCCTGCACCTTTCAAAAAAGTAGCATGTCCTAACAACATGCCCAAAGTCTGTAGCAATATGCTAAACCATAGTAATAATAATAAAATGAAATGTCTTCTTGTTGAAACCATTCCAGTTCATGTTCCATGGGGCTGTTGTCTTTATGGAAATAAGTCACCAGACTCTTTTTCAGGGACATCACTGGGTTTGAGGTGCCAACCTTTCAATTAGTAGTAGAGAGCACACTGTTTGCTCCACCTAGGACTCCACATGTTCAGAGGAATGCTTCCTTATCAATCTTACTGCTTCTAAATAAGCAGATGGATGTTAAGTGCTTGGTGTTACTTTGCTGACATGGAGGGGCCTGCATATATGAGCTGAGTGGGTCCTTTCTCAGTACATGTACCAGGAAATACCTTGCACATAAACTCTGTATTCGGAGAGGAAAATATGCCATCCTGCTCCCCACCTTGTGCCTTTCTCTCGACTAACTCGCTGGAATATTGGGTCCTGTCATGAGTCAAAGACTGAAAAGACACCAATGATCTCTTGAGTGCAGATGTCCTCTGATACCGATCCTTTCTCAATTTTCTTTTCCTTACTGGTGTGAACTGGATCTTCAACCTGCACAGTTCAGGGGACAGTGGCACAAGTTCAAGGTCACCAGGAACTAGAATTAGATTGCAAGAGTACTCTGGCACATACATAGTTGTTATTGTTGTTGTTGATTGCCGTCGAGTCGAGGTCGACTCATAGCGATACTATGAACAAAAGATCGAATGCCTTTCCACAGCTATCTCTGTTTCTCCAAGTTCATATAGTTTCCAGAGGCATGTGGTTTAGGAAGTAGATGCCACTCCTGCTTCCCAACCTGTTTTACAACTGGGAGCTCCACCAAACACTGTCCACAACGGGAAACCATTCTGGTATTTGCTATCCCCATAGCACAAGTTTCAGTAAGCAAACCCAGGTTACCTCATATAACACACTGACAAAGAGTGATGTACAAAGTGGAAGAATGTTCCTCTAAGGTATAACATAACTAGTTATGTTGATAGATGAAACCACCATTGAGATATAAGTCGTCTCATTTAGCAGTGGTTAAGTGTTGTCGAGTCAAATACGACTCAGTATAAGCTTTTAGTAAGCAAAAGACCAGAACTTTTTTCTATTATTAACATCTTTTCTGTACACTTATAAGAGAGTTTGTAGAGTTTCCAGAGGCACCTAGTTTAGGAAGTGGATGCCATTCCTGCTTCCTAACATGAATCAATCAGAAGCTCATCCAACCACTGTACATAATGGATAACCATTATGGTATATGACATGACTATGGGATAGTGTTCAGCACCACAGCAACTTCAAGTTGTTCAGTACAGCAAACAGACAAATGATTGCAGTGTCTTTTAAAGAATATTCTATTAAAATTAATAAATTTGGCCTGAGGGCCCTATAGGATTTTAAATCCACACCCTCGAGGAGGGATCTACCCTTACCTTAGTCTCAGGTTCAAGGGCCACCCGCTTTTGAGGGGGGACAAGGAACAATAACACACAACAAAAAGAATCCCAGAAAATTCCCTTGCCTAACCGCCATCCAGATGAAGCCACCATTGAGACGATGGCCAGTCAACCAGCTGACGTCTAGAGTGGAGGGAGACATACACAGTACAGAGGGAAAACAACTCAGAGCATCTACCTGTTAGCCTGTGGGAGTTTGACATCATAGCCACCCATCTCAGGTGTCCCATTTTTGTCCAGTTTTGTTCCCCTAATTCTCCCTGATCAAACTAAGACTCACCTCAAACTCTTGTAAACAATCCACATTCTCAACCTAACTCAGTAGGTTTGGGGATGGAACTCAAGAATCTGTGCTTTAAACAAGCACTCCAGGTAATTCTTAAAATGAAATAGATTTAAGACATCCAATTATGGACCACTGAGACAGCAAATGAATTACTCCCCCATTCTGAATCATAAGGACTTTCCTGGAATGCTGTGTGCATGATTCTTAAACTGGCCCTGGGCTCTGTGGGAATGAAGTCTGCCATTGAGTAACAATGTCTGACATAACAGAGAAACAGGCATTCTCAGCAGATATCCTCAAATTGATTCTAACTCCAGAGAATTCTGTCCTATAGGGGAGTACTTCCCTACAGGGATTCCAAGGCTACCTTTCTCCCTAAAAGAGGCTGGTGTATTCAAACAATCAACTTTTCAGTTATCAGATGAGCACTTAACGATTGTGCTACCAGGGCTCCTTAGCAAGCACAACCACTGCTTGCCAGTCCTTTTTGATTCATAGCAACTCTATATCAGTATCTAAAAATGAAAATCTTTACAGGAGGGGATTGCTCATCTTTCTTGCATGGAGCAGCTGGTGGATTCAAACTGCCAACCTTTCGTTTAGCACTCTGATATGTTACACAAATTACAGAACAGACACTGATGACAATGCCAGCCTAGAAATGACTCATAGCTGACACTCCATTAGGTTTCCAAGACTGAAAATCACACTATAGAAGATTGCCCATCTTTCTCCTGTGGAGTCTCTGTTGGATATGAACCACCAGAATGGTAGAGCCTTCCAGTTAGCAGTACAACTCCCTACAGACTGTCAAAGACTAGTAATTTTAAAAAAGTATAACAAGTGAATGGGAGTAGGCTATGGAATGATAAAAGGAAAAAAAATCTAAAAGAAGAGAGAAAAAAATAGGAGCACAGAATGGGGATAAAGAGAAAGAATCTAAAAAAATCATTAGATCAAATGCTAATATATCAGAAAATACAATAAAAGTAAATAGAAAAATGCTCCAGTTAAAAATGCAGCTTCAAAAGGAAGATAAAGTAATTTTTATATATGCAACTAATAATAGTGTTAGAATGCACAAAGATTAAATTGACAAATATACAAAAGAAACAGACAAATCCGTAGTCACAGTAAAAACTTTTAACATATTTCTCCTAGTAACTGATAGAACGAACAAAAAAATCATCTAGAAACATGCAACAGCACAATTAACAAACTCATCAAACCCACATGTACAGAAAACACTCACTTTACAAATGCAGAAGGACTCTTTTTATAAATATGCCACGAGCTAAGCCCTAAAGTAACAACAAACCTCAAAGGACTGTGCTTACTCTGAGTCAGTTTTCTGAGCCAATGGAATTGGGCGAAAAATCAACCACAAAAAGAATGAGAAAATCTCCCTATGTTTGGAAACTGAACATCAGACTTCTGAAAATAGTTCAGTAGTCAAAGATTCACAATGAAAGATAGTACATATTGACGACTAAAAGATAATTACACATATCAGAATTTATGGAATATAGAGATAAGTGTGCACTTCAAATACGTATCTGAGAAAGAAAGGGTGGAAATCAATGACTGAAGCATCTCTTTCATTAACATGAAGCAAAGAATGACTAATTGAACCCAAAGGGACAAAAATAAGAAGTCAAGGTAGGGAAAAAGGAGAAAAACATAATGAAATAAAAGACTGCTCCATGGAGTTTACAAATGATCTTGTCAGAAAGACTGTTAATATCAGCATTTGGAAAGAAGCCTGATTGTAGTAATTTAAGGATTATATGGGAGATGAAGAGACAGCAAGAAAGTTGTGTTGTTGTTGTTATGTGCCGTGGAGTCGCTTGCGACTCATAGCGACCCTATGTACAACAGCCCTGCTCTATCCTGTGCCGATCTCACTGCCTCTGACACACCCATCCTGATTAGCCCAGTCACTGAATCAATCCACCTCATAGAGGGTCTTCCCCTTCTGCGCCGTCCCTCCACCTTCCCAAGCATGATGTCCATTTCCAATGACCTCTCCCTCCTTACAACATGTCCAAAGTATGTCAAATGAAGCCTCAGAATCCTTGCCTCCAAGGAGCAGCCTGGTTTAACCCTCTCCAGGATGAATCTGTTTGTTCTCTTGGCAGTCCAGGGTACATTCAATACTCTTATCCAGCACCACAGCTCAAAGGCATCAATTCTCCTTCTATCCTCCTTAGTCATTGTCCAACTCTCTGATGCATAACAAGTGATTGCAAAGACCATAGCTTGTATCAGATGCACCTTAGTCTCCAGAGTGACACCATTGCTCTTCAGTACCCTGGAGAGGTCCCTAACAGCAGACATTCCCATCGCAATACTTTTTTTATTTCCTGGCTACTGGTGCCAAGAGTGTTGACTGTGGAGCCAAGCAAAGTAAAGTTGTTAACAATCGCAATCTCTTCACCATCCATCCTGATACTGGCAATTGGTCCAGTGGTGAGAATCTTTGTCTTCTTGACACTGAGCTTCAATCCATACTGAAGGCTGCAGTCCTTGACTCTCTGAAGCAAGCATTTCAGGTCCTCCTCAGTTTCAGCAAGCAGGGTTGTGTCATCTGCATAACACAGATTGCTGATAGATCTTCCACCAATCCTGATGCCACACTTCTCATCTCGGGTAATCTGCTCTGCATACAGGGTGAAAAGGTATGGAGATAGGACACATCCCTGGCGTACGCCTTTCCTAATTTTGAACCATGCAGTGTTTCCTTGCTCTGTTCTGTCGACTGCCTCCTGGTCCAAGAATAGGTTTCGCATTAGAACAATCAAGTGTTCTGAGATTCCCATTCTTCTCAGAGTCAGCCACAGTTTATGATCCACACAGTCAAACGCCTTTGCATAATCAATGAAACACAAATAGACATTCTTCTGGTATTCCCTATTTTCAGCTAAGATCCATCTAACATCAGCTACAATATCGCTAGTACCACGACTCCTTCCTAAACCCAGCCTGGACTTCTGGCAGTTCTCTGCTGATGTGCTGTTCCAGTCGTTTTTGGATAATCTTCAGTAGAATCTTGCTTGCGTGTGAAATCAATGATATCGTTCCATAGTTTCCACACTTTGTTGGGTCACCCTTCTTCGGAATGGGAACAAATATAGATCTCTTCCAGTCAGTTGGCCAAGTGGTGGTTCTCCAGATTTCTTGGAACAACTTGGTGAGCACATTCAGGGCAGCATCTGTTAGCTGAAATATGTCAACTGGTATACCATCTGTTCCTGGGGCCTTATTTTTTGCTATTTCCTTCAAAGCAGCTTGAACTTCTTCCTTCATCACCATAGGCTCTGGCTTGTATACGATTTCATTAAATTCTTCTGTGTCTGCCAGTTCCTTTTGATACAGTGACACAGTATATTCTTTCTATCTTGTTTTAATACTTCCTGGATCATTTAATATTCTGCCAAAAGCATCCTTGATTATAGCAACTCGAGGTTTAAATTTGTTCTTCAGTTCCTTGAGCTTAAGAAATACTGAGCAAGTTTGGCCCTTTTGATTTTCCAACTCCAGCTCCTTGCACATTTCGTTGTAGTATTTTACTTTGTCATCCCGAGCTGCCCTTTGGAATCTTCTGTTCAGCTCTTTAGTATCTTGAATTCTTCCTTGTGCTTTGGCTTCTCTGCGCTCCAGTGCAATATTCAGAGTTTCTTCTGACATCCATTTTGCTCTTTTCTTCCTCTTCTGTCTTTGTAATGACCGTCTGCACTTTTCCTGGATGATACATTTGACATCCTCCCACAACTCATCAGGTCTTCGCTCATTAGTGTTCAAGGCCTCAAACCTGTTCCTGCGACGGTTCTGAAATTCAGGTGGGATGAACTAAAAGTCATATTTTGGTTCCCGTGGAAGGTTTCAAAAGAAGATAAATAGAGCAAGCCAAAATTCTGTACAATCTTGCTTCCTGGCATCATGAACCCATCCAATCACTATGAATTCATTTATCCATTCAACAAACATCTACTTAGTAGATCAGTGAATTCTGGGAAAACAATGGTGAAAGAGATGGATAAAAAGTAGCAAGAATCAAAGTAGAAATAATAGATAATTTCAGGTTCATATGCCATAATGGTTACCCATGGTGGACAGTGTTCAGTGGGGCTCCCAGATTAAGACAGATTTGGAAGCAGGAGTGGTATTCACTTCCTAAACAACATGCCTTTAGAAACTCTATGAATGTAGATAAACAACAATAGTTATAGAAAGGCTTCAGGACTTTTTTTCATAGGGTCGCTATAAGTCATGCTCGACTTAACGACAATCAACAACAACAAAAACAACATAGGACTTTGCATGTCATAACAAAAGACTGTAGGTTATTCTGATTAGAATCCACTGGATGGTTTCAAGATAACAAATGTTACTTAGGCGACTGTGTGAAGGATAATTCATGGTCTTAGGAGTTGGTTTAGAATATCAGTAAACAGGCTACTGTAGAAATATAGGTGAGAAATGTTGCTGGCTTCATCTGTGGTATTGATCATGGAGGAGGAAAAGGGACAGATTTATAATTCATTCATTCATCCCACAAGTATTCATTTGTTTTTCTATTTGTCTAAGGGTAAAGAGTTGTGCTAACAACCCAAAGGTACATGGTCCGGATCCACTAGCTTCTGTCTGGGAGAAAGATGGGCAATCTCCTTCCACATGATTTACTGCCTCTGAAAAATTACTGGAGGGTCAGCTATGAGTCAGTTCTGACTTGATTTCATGCAACAACAGTTTATAGCAAAGGAAGTTTTGGTGGCTTAGTGGTAAACACTTGTGCTGCCAACCCAAAGGCTCATGGTTCAGATCCACCAGCTGCTTCACGGCAGAAAGATAGGCAATCTCTCATGTGTGATTTACATCTCTCCAAAACCACTGGAGGGTCAGCTATAAGTCAGTTCCGACATGATTATATATATCATTGTATATCAGTTAAATTTTAGTGTTTAAGCTTTGGAGGTAAAGTGAAGAAAGGAGAAGAATTAAATATTATTTGCAGATTTCTAGTTTAAGCAAATAAGTGGGTGCTACTGATATGAAGACTTCTGTCACAGAGCTGATTTGGGGTGAACTCCAAAGGCTATACTTTAATGCTATTAATTTCAGGTTCTATGAGACATCTTAATGGAGTGGGCAAGAATGTATATTTTTTTAAATTTAGTTTATTTTTCATTTCAATGAACATCTACAGAGATTTTGGAATTCCATTCATTCATTGTTGCACCCTTCTCCCCGCACAAACCCCTCCC
>NW_006399865.1:7506036-7509828 GCF_000299155.1 Elephantulus edwardii
TCACTCAGCATAATGTCCTCCAGGGTCACCCATTTTGAATAATATTGCATGAGTTCCTTGTTTTTCAATGCAGCATAGTAAGAATGTATATTTATGGTCAAAATGGGCATTCTCCACTGAAAACATTCTCCCCTGAAAACATTCTAGAAGGTCAGCTATGAGTCAGTTCCAATTCAACAGTGTACAATATAAAATAATATTCTTAAAGAAGAGAACTGAAAATACGTATTTGGGAACAACCAGCAAACATAAAATATTTATATACACAAAACTAAATGAGACTGCTCACTTAGTGTAAATAAGTGTTAGAATAGAAAATCTATCAGAAAGCCTATCTCAAGTGGCTTGAGCAGAAAAAAGAAAAAGGAGGCATATTTCAGACATTATTTGTGATAACCTCTGTTACACATTGGAGCATATAAAATGGTATGGCATTGCATGTGAAGTTATCTAGGAGGGCATTTCAAAATAGAAGGTATAAGAATATACTCATCAATTAGACACTTATTAGGTGCTACCAAGATGAGTAGGAATCATAACAACCCTATGAACAACAGAGCTGAGCCTTGTTCTATCTTGTGCCATCCTTATAATCTGTGACATACTAGAGCCCGTTGCACATTCACTGTGTCAATCCATCTCACTGGGGTCTTCTTCTCTTTCACTGACCCTACATCTTTCGAAGCATCATGTCTCTTTCCAAGGAATAGCCTTTCGTAGTAACATGACCAATATATGAAAAATGGAGTATCATCATCTTTGTCTTCAAGGGACATTTGGGCTGCACTGTTTCAAAGATTAATTTGTCTTTTGGCCATCCATGGGATACTTAGTACACTTCTCTAGAACCATAACTCAAAAACATCAATTCTTTTTCTGTCAACTTTATTCACTGTTCAGTTCCCAAATTCACAGCAGATGATTGAAAAGACCATGGCCTAGTTTGTGTGTACCTTAATCTTCAAATTGACATCAATGTTCTTAAATATCTCCGGTAAAAAAAAAGAGAGAGAGAGATCAAAACTGCAGTGAATGAAGGGTAGATTTCCAAAACAGATGGCCTAAGAAGGTGACAAAGGATAAAGTCTAGTGCAAAAGGATTGACTGTACGGGACAAACAAACATAGCTAGAATGTTCCCCAGAAGTCAGGATGGCAAGACTTCATCTCATGTACTTTGGACATATTATCAGGAGGACCCATTCCTGGAAAAAGACATTATGTCTAGAAAAGCAGACAGAGGGTCAGTAAGAGAAAACTCTTAAGATTAATTGACACAGTGGCCATAACAACAGTCTCAAACAGCTGTAATTGTTAAATATGGCACAGGACTGCACAATGTTTCATTTTACTTCATTGTACATAGGTTTACTATGAGTTAGAATCAACTCAATAGCGGCCAGCAACATTAACGAGCACAAAAAAATGCAGAGGGGTTAAAACATTTGCGTAAACTTTAGGCGAAGAAGTGGCATACCAAGATCTGAAGTTAGACACTGCTTGCAAACAGCGTGTGCACTTCAACTACTCTACATACAAAATCTAAGAATGACTATGGGACTACTCAATTGGTAAGGTTAGTGCTAGTAAAATGTATGAGCTCCTAGCAATTGCTTCCATGTTTTCCAGGAAGTATGAGGCAAAGATGATTAAATGAGAGTAAGATGGAGACAGGAAATATACATGGTTGAGGAGAGAAGATTAAGTACTAATTAGTAGAGTTGGAGCACAAGAAAACAATTACTCCAAGAAGAAGAATGAGGCCAGACTGCTGGGGCAGTGAGAGTGCTTGTCTTGAGATCTGTGGTTACTGATCTAAAGCCTGAATAAGCGGCAGGTGCTGGGAAGAAAAAAAAAAGGCTATTGACTTGTTTCTCTAAAGGAGTTGGAGGAGAACAGGAAAGAAGAGAGGAAGGAAGAAAGGAAGCGAAGGAGTGAGAGTGGAAGAGAAGAAAAGCAAAAGTAAGGGATGGGAAAGGAGAGTAAGGAAGGAAGGAGAGAGACTTAGAGAGGAGGGGAATTAAGGGTCTTTGCAAGAGAGTCCTATGTGATTAACTATGGACTCTAAGGTAGATAAAGAGGAGGAAAATGTGAAGAAGACATTGGATATGCAAGGACTGACTTTTTAATGAGGTCAATGAAATATTGAATTGGGAATGATGAGACTGAAAGATACAAGGCAGGAAAGCTGGGGGGGGGGGTAACAAAGAAAGAACTTTTCTCCCAAAGAAAAAAAGCAAGGTGGGGGGGGCAGGGAAGAATATGTGCAACAATGAATGATTCAAAACCCAAATTCTTTATAAACTTTTATTAAAATCTCAATAAAATTTAAGAGAGGGAAGGAGGGAAGGGGGAGGGGAGGAGGAGAAGGAGAGGGAAGAGGTAAAGAGAGGGAGAGAGGGGGGGACAGGGTAGGGAAAGAGACACACATACACAGACAGACAGAGACAGACACACAGAGGAAGAGTGTATCTTACGACTGATGGACATTTGCTATGAGTCTGAACCAAGTGGATGATGGCAGTGAGTTTATATTTTTATAGTGAGAAAGATAAACATAAGGGTATGATTATGTGAGTATATGATTAAGGTTGGATGGAGAGAAAAATCATTGACAATGGGGCCCAGGGAGTGGATCAGGTGTCCACCTGAATACTGAAAATCCTATAGAAAAGGAAAGGGAACATCAGTAAGAATGTTGGATTGACAATGAAACAGATGGTAAATAATAATGAAGGGTAGCCAAAGACTGGTAGATAACAGCAATAATGGAAATCAGTGGTGACTTTTAAAAAGATGCCAAAGGAATTGAATTTGTGGAAGAAGAAAAGAGAGCTGTTTTGGAAAGCATTATGGAAGGCAAGAGATAGACAATGGTGGTAGATATTAAAAAAGGACTCCAAAGAAATACAAGTTAGCAGTTATACTCATTTTTTGTTTTTTTAAAAAAGTGTTTATTGGGAAATGCAAACATGTTTTGAATGGAAATATTCTTGATTTAACTGTGCATCACACAAATGGCTATTCCAAATAACAAAATGTAATTACCATGATTAAAACTTAAGGGGAAGGGAGGAAGAAAACAAATCATGCTTGACCTTTTCAGTCAAGGCCTCTCATTATCACTGATAATTGAATATGGATAGGAGGGGAAACAGGAGACATTTCCAATTACTTGTCTCTTAGGAAATAACTTCTTTCTTTCTTAAGCAGTGCTTATCAAACTTCTGGAATCCCAAACTAAGTGAGAAAGAACTAAGCAAAGTGCTAACATTTACTGAGGATTTACTATATGCCAGGCAAAGTTCAAGCACTCCACATATAGTAATTTATTTTAAAAAAACTATGTGTTTCCTTGTGAAAGGTGTCTCTTAGGCCTATTTTCCCAACACCTACTCTGATTCAGCATTTATTCTGTATTATTCATGTCTTACAAAATATAATAAATTAATATAAATTGGAATGGTTTTATTGACCTCAACTTTGTACCCTTGATTTCTGTCATGGGGCTTCTCCTAATGTGAGGCTCTGTTTGTGCAATGAGCAAGAAATCTAAAACCTAGCCATCACTATCTAAGGCCTCTCATCTTGACCTTCATCAGTGGGTCAAGTCTACACTACACTACACTAACAATGTTAGTGAAATCACAAGCACTCCCATTCCAGAATATCTTAAAAAGAGCTTGTTTATAATATGAAATCCAGAAATGAACCCATCCACCTATGAACACTGGTGTTGTTGTTGTTGTTATGTGCCATCGAGTCGTTTGCGACTCATAGCAACCCTATGCAC
>NW_006399865.1:7509928-7516132 GCF_000299155.1 Elephantulus edwardii
CCACAGAAAGCTGGATGAACAAAAGTAACTAGCAACAACTCAACAAAATGATAAAAATGAAACTTTGCCTCTCAAAATCACA
This sequence comes from Elephantulus edwardii, assembly GCF_000299155.1. Lineage (NCBI taxonomy): Eukaryota > Metazoa > Chordata > Mammalia > Macroscelidea > Macroscelididae > Elephantulus > Elephantulus edwardii. Next base: position 7,510,011 of record NW_006399865.1, read on the forward strand.
CTGAATGAAAACAGCTTATATGCACCATTGAAAAGAAAAAGAGCAGAATGGATAAAAAAAAAAACCCAAAATCCATCAATATACTATCTACAAGAGATAACTGAAAAATGAAGATAAAAAAAGACTAAAATTAAAAGGGTAGGGAAAATACACCAAGCAAATGGCAACCAGAAAAAAGCAGGAGTGGCAATATTAATTTCCAATAAATTACATTTCAATGCAAAAACCATTATAAAGGACAAATAAGGTCACTACATAATGATTAAGAGGTCAATACAACAAGAAGATACAACAATAAATATCTATGCACTAAATGAAAGATCTGCAAAATATGTAAAAGAAACATTAACAAAACTGAAAAAGGAAATAGACAACATGACTATAGTAACTGGAGACTTCAATACACCACTCTCAAGAAAAGACAGAACTTCCAGAAAGAAACTCAACAAAGATGCTGGAGAATTAAACTACACAATAAACCAACTCTATCTCACAGATATTTATAGGCTAATACATCCCTAAAAAATACAGTATACCTTCTTCTTCTTCAATGTGCAGGGAATGTTCTCCAAAATAGATCACATTTGAGGATACAAGGCAAGCATCAATAAGTTAAAAAGCATAGAAGTAATACAAAGTATCTTCTCAGATCACAATGCTACAAAATTAGAAATTAATAACAAGACGAAAAAGAAGAAAAATATCATCCATTTGGAAGCTGAACAACACCTTGCTGAACAGGAGTACTATTAGAAATGAAAAATGAAATTAAAAAGTGTCTTGAAACAAAACACAATGAAAACACAACTTAATGAAACCTCTAAGAAACAGTCAAAGCAGTCATTTATACCAATAAGCAAACACATTAAAAGAAAGGAAAAAATGACCCAACAAATTGAAACAGAACAGCAAGAAAACCTGATACCCTCCAAAAAAACCTGAAATTCTAAAAATTTGGGCAGAAATAAATGAAACAGAGAATTGAAACTATCAACAAAGCAGGAGGTCATTCTTTGAAAAGGACAAAAAAATCTACATACTACTAGCAAAATTAACAAAAGAAAAGAAAAAAAAAGACACAAATAATCCAAACAAGGGATGAAACAGGCAATGCCACAACAAAACCAACTAAAATAAAAAGGTTAATAATGGAATATTATAAAAAAAAACTATACTCAAATATTAAAACCTAGAAGAAATGGACAAATACTTAGAAATTAAAAACCTACCGAAACGGACACAAAAACTGAACACCTGAATAGGCCCATTACAAAAGAAGAAATTAAAAAGGTAATAAAACAACTTTCAGGGAAAAAAAAAAGCCCTGGACCAGATGGTTTTAAAAGTGAATTATATAAAACATTCAGAGAACTGTGACTAATCCTACATAAACTACTTCAGAAAATAGAAACAGAGGGAATTCTTCCAGACTCATTCTATGAAGCAAACATATTCTTGATACCAAAACCAAGTAAAGCCAACACTAAAATAGAAATCTAACGGCCAATATCTCTCATTAACATAGATGCAAAAATCCTGAATAAAATCTTGGCTTATAGAATTCAATGATACATTAAAAAAAAAATTCACCATGACCAAGTGGTATTCATAACAGCTATGCAAGGATGGTTCAACATAAAAAAAAATCAATATATTTAATCACATTAAGAAAGCAAAGAACAAGAACCACATGATCCTATCAACTGATGCAGAAAAGGCCTTTGACAAAATCCAACACCCTTTCCTGATTCAAATACTCAGCAATATAAGAATAGGAGGGAATTTCCTCAACATAGTAAAAGGTAAATACACAAACCCAAGAGCCAAAATTGTTCTCAATGTAGAGAGATTAAAGGTATTCCCCTTGAGAACAGGAACAAGGGAAGGCTGCTCACTATCACCTCTCCTATTCAATATTGTATTGGAAGTCTTAACAATAGCAATAAGAGAAGGAAATAAGAGGTATCCAAATTGGCAAATAGGAGGTAAAATTATCACTAAATGTAGATGATATGCTAGTATACTTAGAAAACTCTAAAAATTCAGCAAGAAAACTACTGGACATAGTTGGACATAGCAAAGTGGCAGGATACAAGATCAACCTACAAAATCAACTGTATTTCTGTACAATGACAAAGAGAATATAAAACTGAAGGTAAGAAAAACAATACCCATCACAATAGCTAATTTCAAGATTAAATACTTGGGAGTAAATCTAACTAGAAAGACAAAAGATCTACTCAAAGAAAATTACAAAACATTACAAGAAACAAAAAGATACCTGGAGAAATGGAAGAAGATACCTTGCTCATGGATAGGAAGACTCAATATCGTGAAAATGACAATCCTACCAAAGACTTGCTACTCTTTCAATGCAATCCCAACCCAAATACCAATTCCATTCTTCACCTAGATGGAAAAGGTAATCTTCAATTTCATATGGAATGAAAGGAGACTCCCAAATAATCAAAGCAGTCCTTAAAAGAGAAACAAGGCAGGAGCCATCTCAGTCCCTGATTTCAAATCCTACTACACTGCCATAGTGGTAAAGACAGCATGGCACTGGTACAATGACAGACACACAGATCAATGGAATAGAATTGAGAACCCAGAAATCAGCCCATCTACCTATGGTCAACCAATTTTTGACAAGAAGATGAAATCAGTTAAGTGGGGAAAGAACAGCATTTACAAATGGCGTTGGCAAAAAATTGAAAAATCATCTGCAGAAAACTCAACCAAGACCCACACCTCACACCATAAACAAAAACCAAATCAAAGTGGATCAAGGACTTAGGACTAAAAACAAGGACTATAAATTTCATTAGAGAAAAGCTTGGGAGAACCATAGAAGCCCTAATCCACAACGTGAACAGTCTTCTAAACATCCTGAAAAACCTACAACAAGGAGAGGATAAATTAGATTAATGGGACCTCCTAAGAATCAAATCCCTAAGCACATCTAAAAACTTCTCCAACAAGGTAAAAAGGGAAACCACAGCCTTGGGAAAAAAATTTGGTAATGACATGTCTGATAAGGGACTTACATCTAGAATTTATACCATAGTCAAGTGCCACAATAAGATAAACAACCCAATTGCAAAATGGGCACAGGATATTAACAGACACTTCATCAAAGAAGACATTCAGATGGCCAACAAATACATGAAGAAATGTTGAAAATTTCTAGCTCAAAGAGAGATGCAAATCAAAACCTCTATGAGATATCATCTCACCCCAGTAAGAACAGAAAAATTTAACAGAGCAGGAAACAACAAACGTTGGTGAGGTTGTGGAGAAACTGGAACCCTTATTCACTATTGGTGGGAGTGTAAAATGGTGCAACCATTACGGAAGGGAGTATGGCACTTTCTCAAAAAGTTGGGAATAGAAATATCCTTTGGCCAACCAATTCCACTACAGGGAATATACCCTAAAGAAATCAGAGCTGCCACCCAAGCACATATATGCACAACAATGTTTATTGCTGCTCTGTTCACAATAGCAAAGATCTGGAAACAACCCAAGTGCCCATCAATACAAATGGTATATTCAAACAATGGAATATTATGCAGCACTGAAAAACAAAGAATTAATGAACTATTATACAAAATGGGTGACCATGGAGGACATTATGCTGAGTGAAATATCTCAGTCACAAAAAGACAAATACTGCATATTTCCATTGATCTAAAACAGAATTGATATTGGGGTTGAGGGGGAATGAAGAAAAAAGGTGATAAATAATGTCCAAGGCATTGAAACAGACGAGAGAGAGAACTATATAAAAGGAATATATGATTAGGTATTATTGGCATAACAAGAGTCCAGAAAATGAGCTGCATAGTAAAGTGATGGTGGTGGTGGTGGTGGGCAATTGTATAACAATGAAAGAACTTTTTTTCCAAAGAAAAAGCAAACTGGTGGTGAAGGGGGCAAGGAGGAAAATGTGCAACAATGAATGAATGGAAGTCTAAGTTCTTTATCAACTTTCATTAAAATCACAATTTAAAAAAAAAATACTTGAAACAAATGATAATGGAAATCCAACATACCAGAACTTGGGCACACATCTAAAGCAGTCCTCAGGGGGCAGTTCATAGCAACGGGCAAACACATAAAAAAATGAAGAAAGAATAAAAACTACCTAATTCAACACATCCATCAAATATTAAAAAGAGCAACAAGCTAACCCCACAGCTTCCAGAAGAAAGGAAATTATAAGGACAAGAGCTGAAATCAATGAAATAGAAAACAGAAAAACAACTGAACCTGTGAAGACCAGAAGCTGGTTTTTCCAAAGGGTCTATAAAGTTGACAAACCACTGACAAACCTAAGAAAGAGAAGAGAGAGAGAGAGTAGACAAAAATAATTCTATTAATATTCTATTAAGAATTTATAGAGGTGATATAACAGAACTCGATGAGGTTAAGTCAATAATATCAGAATATTATGAAAAGGTATACTCTGATAAATTTGAAAACCTAGATGAAATGGATAAATTCCTTGAAACTCATACCCTACCCAGATTGACAAGGACAGATGTAGAACATTTGAACAGGCCTATTGCAAAAAAATACGTTCAATAGGTCATTAAAATATTCCTTTTCTAAAAAAGTCCTGGACCACATGGCTTCATGGTTGAATTCTACCAAGCATTCAGAGAAGATCTATCACCAATTCCACTTAAACAATAGAAAAAGAAGTCACACTTGCAGTCATTCTATGAAGCAAGCATAACACTAATACCAAAACCAGGCAAAGATATGAACAAAAAAACCTACAGATCACTGTCTCTCATGAAAATACAAGGAAAAATCCTTCACAAAACTCTGGCCAATAGAATTCAATAGTACATTAAAAAAATTATTCATCATGACCAAGTGGGATTCAAAATAGGTATGCAAAGATGGTTCAACACAAGAAAAACAAACAACATAATTCAGCATATTAACAAAATAAATAAAAAGAGCCACATGGTTTTATTAATTGATGTAAAAAAGGCCTTTCACAAAATCCAACATCCTTTCCTGATTAAAACACTCCGTAAAATAGGGATAGAAGGAAATTTCCTCAAAATAGTTAAAGTTATATTTGCAAAACCAAGAGCCAAAATCATTCTCAATAGATAAAAGACTAATGGCATTCTCCTCGTGAACAGGGTCCAGACAAGGATGCCCAATTTCACAAATCCTATTCAATATTTTATTGGAAGTATTGCTGGGTGATATGAAAAGAGAAAGAAACAAGAGGAATCCAGATAGACAAAGTGGTGCCAAAACTGTGATGCTATATGCAGATGGTATGATAGTGTACACAAAAAACCCCAAGGACTCAACCAAGAAACATGTTAGACCTAATAGACCAATTTAATAGAGTGGCAGGATACAAGATCAATATACACAAGTCCATGGGATTCCTCAACAATCCAAAGGAAACACCAAAAAATGGAAACTAATAAAGCAATACCATTTACAACTGCTGTTGTTGATGACCGTCTTCAAGTCGAGCACAACTCATATAGACCCAATGAACAATAGGCCTGAAGTCACTCTACAACTACTGACATTTATCAAATTTCATAGCTTCCGGAGGCATGTTGTTTAGGAAGTAGATGCTACCCTGCTTCCAAACCATTTACAATAGCCAATCACAAATTAAGATACTTGGCATAAAACTAACTAGACACCCAAAAAACCTTTATAAACTAAAAAACACTATTGCAAACAACAATAAGAGGCCTAAGTAAATGGGAAAATGTTCCCTGTTCATGGGTAGTAAAAATTATAATCCTACTAAAAGCAATCTAAATGTTTAATGTATTTCCAATAGAGATACCAAATCCATTCTTCAAAGGGCTAGAAAAGGCAGTTGCCAAGTTTATTTGGAGAGCAAACAGACCCCAAATAAAGTACTTTTGGAAAACAAAAATTAATTGGGAGATATAAGACTCCCGACCTAAAAATCTATTATATAACTTTAATAACCAAAACAACATGGTATTGGTACAATGACAGACATATAGACCAGTGGAATAGAATGGAGAATCCAGAAATGAACCCATCCACCTATGAACACTGGTGTTGTTGTTGTTGTTATGTGCCATCGAGTCGTTTGCGAC
>NW_006399865.1:7518896-7558301 GCF_000299155.1 Elephantulus edwardii
TGAATGTTCAGATTTAGGGGAGTATCTGACAGACATGAACACTGGTAGTCGACAAAAATTAAAATTAATCAAATGGGGAAACAATAACTTCTTTAATAAATGCTGTTGGCAAAACCAGACTGCTACCTTCAGAAAACAGGAGGATGATCCACATCTCACACTATACATAAAACTCAACTCAAGGTGGATTAGAGACCTAGGGGTAAATCCCCAAACCATAAAGATCAGAAGCAACAAAATGGAACTAAATTTAGAAGGCCTAGCCTATGGTATAAATAGGTTTAAAATACAGCCATAAATGCACAACCAGGAGATGATAACATTGATGAAGGGAACCTTCTACAGGTTAAATCTTATGTGCATCAAAAACTTTTTCCAGTAGACATGGAAAGACTTTTCACAGAGGAAGACATTTGGATGACCAATAGATACATGAAGAAATGCTCCAAATCACTGGCAATAGGAGAGTTGTAAATCAAAACCACAATGAGATACCATACAATTCTAGTAGCAGTGGCAAAGTTTAACAGGACAGCAGGCAATAAATGTTTGAAAGGATGCAGAGGATATTAGAATTGAGACACAAATGGAGATCTGTACACCAATGTTCATAATAGCATTATTCACAATCACAAGAACATAGAAACAGCCCAAATGTCCAACCAAAATAGAATGGATTGAGAACTAGTGGTACATTCACTCAAATAAATCCTACACAACATGCAGGAGCAACACTTTTGGAAAAAACTTTGGAATAACTTGGGGAAGACTGGAGAGCATTATGCTGAGTGAATGCAGTCTCCTAAAGACAAATATTGCATAAGACAAATATTGTAAAAATACAATAACTAGTAAAATGTATATGGGATTTAAAGGGGAGGAGGGGTTCGAGCAGAGTGGTGAAGATGAGCAGAGGGGAAATCACAGGGTTGCAGAGTTTGGTGAATGGAGGGAGGGATGAAGGAATTAGAAAAGATTGTGTGGGGACCTGAAAAGATGGGGTGACAGTGGCCATAGATCAAGGGTAATTAATTTTATATAACACAATATATAGGAATGATTGCATGAAACACAATGTGTATGAAGGAATGTGTGAAAAACAATGTATAAAAATTTTGTATACTAACCAATACAAAATAGAGAGGGGGGAACTTTGTTTTGTTTTCACTAAGCATCTAGGTTTTTGTTAATCTTTCAGTGGCTAATTCTCTAACATGGAACTGCTGTGGTTACTGTCCTTGAAAGTGCCAAAGATGCATTAATGGCAAAGGTATGAAGTAATTACAAAGTTGCTGTTGTTGTTATCGTACAAATTCTTACCCATAGTTACCCTATAAGACAAAGCACGACTGCACCCAGGGGCTTCCTAAATGAAGTTGCTTTCCTCTATTAAAATGGAAGACTGAAGAAGAATTAATGCCTTCGAATTGTGGTGTGGGAAAGAGTGTTGAAAAATCGCATGGACTGCCAGAAGAGCCTTCATCATGCTGGCTGGTATGTCTGCATCCACTGCTCCAGCTATCGCACACTGCCTTACAACGTAGGTGGCTCATCTTCTAGTAATCCATCAGACAGCTTTCTGTGACTCTTTCAGTGTTCACTGATGGCTATTCGGAAGCAAATTGCCAGGTCTTCCCCACCCCGGCCCCAGTCTGTCTTAATCTAAATGCTCTGCTGAAACCTGTCCACCAGGGGTGACCCTGCTGGTACATGAATCACCACTGGCATAGCTTCTAGCATCAGAGAAACACCCGTTACCACAGTATGACCATCTGACATATCTTCCTGAATAGATTTTTTTTGATTCTTGTCTTTGGAAAGGAAATTCTATATCGGTAACCCTTAGTATCTTTTTTTTTTTTTTCTATCAAGAACAATGCAGAGAAATGGTGCATGTTCTTTTATCATCTACTATTTTTCCATATTGCGCCACATGCTTGCACAAGGTGTTTAAAGGAGATTTCATAGATCATTAATTAAGGTAACAACTGCTTCCTTAGCAAACATGCTGTTGGAGAGGTTGTAACTGTTTCCCAGGGGAGGCAGAAGGTGTGTCTGTGTTTGCTTTTCTTCAAAATTGGGGTATGCAAATGAAGCTTCCACCTAATAGTGTAGATTAAGAGTCTGGACTCAACTGTCAAACGTAGCATCAAAACGAAATGATGTTGTCCTTTCTAATTCCTTCAAACCATCAGGACACAGAGCCATGCTTGCCAGTGACATAGGGGTCTAAAGTATTCTTAAGACGTTTTCTTCTAAGCTTGTTCCACTTTGCTAGCTATTATGACAGACTGTTATTTTAGGATTTGCAAGACGTAATTTTCTTTTGCAAGATGCAAAGTGATTTGCAGAAGCAGCCTTGGAAATGAAGCCCCCAGCTTCTTAGGATCTTTCTCCAATCATTTCTTTCACTTGCCAGTTTTTGCCCTTTATTTCCCTTGCCTCTTTTCCTACCAGACCCTTTTCTTCTGCCCTTCAGATTTGCTTCTCTTCATTTGTTTCTCCTTTGCCCTCGAACTTGTCTCTGGAGACACTTTCATTTTTCCCAACCATTTATCCATATACATCATGCCCATTGTCATTAACTCTGACTCAGTGACTGAAGCACGCTGCCACATCTTTCATCTGCAAAGCAACTGTTGTGTGTTCAAATCATTAACAGCCAAGTGCTTAACTATTGCACCACCAGGACTCCATTTACTGGCATGTTGTTGCTGTGTGCTGTTGAGTCAGAAGCGACCCATAGCCAAACCTCCAGTAGATTTTCAGAAGCAGTTTAATTGCATGGGTGGAGATTGCCCATCTTTAGCTGGTAGACTCAAACTGCATGCCTTTGGAATTACATGCAGTTTCTTACTAGAGTCATTGTCAATATTGCACACCTCCTATTAACCATAATCATAATGTCAAAGTGTTCTTGGGACACTCACAGTACAGAGAAAGACAGTGACAGACTAGCGAGCAAACACATATTTTACTATGTGCCTTGGGAAGGTAACATGATAGAGGCCCAGAAGTGCCCTAGAACAAACAGGAAGAGCCTTCTGCTGGACACTGTCAATGCCCTACCCATCCCCCTGGTACTCATGGTCCCCAAATACTCCAGGACTTCCTGTTGAAAGTGAGGCTGTGCCCAGTGTAGAAACGTGAAGAAGAGGCTTGTTTCTGGCCGGGGCACAAGTCTAGGATTGGTAGGGTACACAAGGAAAACTGAGGACTTAACTTTCTATGAACAGCATTCTGTCAGTAAGACCCCAATTTCATTATTCCTCTGAGGTATGCTCTATACTGGCCCCCAGTGGTTCCCTGTGGGATTGAGTGTCACTTGCTCACCAATGCACCTCAAACTGACTTTGTTCCTTTCCCTGCCTTCCCTTCCGGAGCTTCTTGAAGCCACCTCCCAAAGAAACTGTTGTCAGTAGCCACAGACTCAATTCTGCTGCATGCCAAGCTCATGTGTGTGAAGCAGAACTTCTCCAGAGAGGGTTTTTGGGGGTTGTAATTATCTGGAAGTATATCCCTAGGTCTGTTTTCCACGATGCCTTAAGGTGGGTTCAAATCACCAGCCTTTCAGCTAGTAGAGCTTGTCCATCTGCACCACCTGCCTGAACTCAAACCCCCACTTCAGGATCTTAAAGAAAATAAAACAAACAAGAAACCCCAAACAACTAACACAAGCATGGATCAGGAATTTAATGTTCCAGGAGTAGCATTCTGCCCATAAGAGTTGGAGGCTAGGAGGAAAGTAAATGTCACCTGGGCTCCCTCAGAGCTGGGTGGTAACAAAGTAGAAACAAAGTAGTAACAGGTCTCAGAAAAGGTAAGGCTACACACTGTGCTAGGGAGTTGAGACTTCCTTATAAAGGCAATGGGGAGATAGAGGCGTTTATAAATAGAGAATAGCATACTTAGATTGGCATTTTCTAAGACAATCAAGCCACCTGTGTTCTGCAGAGAATGACTCAAACATAGCAAGACCAAAGGTAGGTGAGGTATTAGAAAGTCCTTGTTGTGATCAGATTATGTGAAAATGAAGGCTTTGAGAGGGGACAAGAAACTGTATGACTTTATAAGAAATTAAAACAGCTAAAGCAATAGCCATGTACTAACTGAATAATAGAACACAAGAGAGGAAGAAGCTGATGATGACTTCCAGCATTACGGCTTTATCTCAGAAGCAACTGTGGAGTTAAAGGCTGCGTATGGGGCTGCTGGTGTTGCGGCAGGAAGTTAGGCTGAAGCTCAGGGTGGGATAAACTGAAAAGTGAATACCTGAAGTAGTCCAGTGTACGGGAGAGAAGACAGGATTGGACCTCACATAGAGGAGCCATCAGACCTAGGTGGTGATAAAGGCTACCCAGAGGGAGTGGATGGAGCTGGAAGAGAGGAGACAGGGAAGGGTAGGGGAGGCAAGAGGAAAGACAAAGAGAAGACCAGAGAGCCCAAAGGAAGGGGAGCCTAAGAGGGAGGCAGAGAAGAAAGAGGAAGTACAAAGAAAATCAGCCATATGTGACAGGAACTTGGAGAGAGATATCAAAGAAGAATGCTCATGGTGTCTGAATATGCAGAAGAGTTCAAGGAAGGTAAATATCAGAAGTAGCCATGGATTTCAGAAACCCAGAGGATATTGGTAACCTTGGCAACAGCAGGTTCTGTGGAGGCACATACAAGATTGCAGGGTGTGTAGGAGCAAAGGGGGCAGCAAAGACGTGAGGCCAGAGTATAGCAAACTTTTCAGAAAAATAAAGCAAGAGAAGCGGCTGGAGAGGTAGAAATATCACAGGTTTAAAAAGAAATTAAAGACTTTTGAGCATTTAGATACTGCTGAGAGAATAGCTTCAATTGAAGGAGTTTCCTGACCAGGTGGACAGCATGCTTGGGTGGAGTTCTACACAGAGTAAAGGAGATCTCTTTGCACAGTCACGGGTTGAAGGAAGCAGAAAGGAGAATCAGGAAAAGTTTGCAGCTGGATGGACAGGATACAGAATGAACTGCTGCCTGAAGGCATTTAAGTATTTTCTGTGCCAGAGCAAACAAGTTCACTTTCAGAGCGTGACATACTGATGGAGCAGGAGATGGGAGAACAGTGAGAAAGGTCTAAAATGTTGTGCATTGGGAAGAGCATCACAAAGAACTCAGATTTCAGTGAGCCATTGTGGTCCAGCAAAGATGGCGGACATTGGCTCTACAGTGGCATCAATATGCTTAATCATGTGTAATGCAGACCACATCCCCTCCCCTGATTTCTTGGTTATTCTGAGAGTATCTCCAGGCCACATAAGAGAGCTCCACTCACACGCAGAGCAGGATAGAAGAGCCATGAGAGCTGTAAGAGGTGAGGAGCAGGGTGTTGGGTACATGTACAAGTCAAGATTGAGTCTCTGAGGAATGAGCACCATTTGCCCAGTGGTCACTTGCTGATCATTACACACACAACCTATACTGACTTTCCTTCCTTCTCTATCCTACTTCCCACTCCATCACTGTTATTGGAATCTCCTTCAAAATCAGCTGCTTGCACAAAAATCTTACACCAGGGTTGCTTTGGAGAGAAAGAACAGATAAAAAGTAAGGTGAGGAGAATCACAGTCCCATCTAACCCCATCTTCTCACTTACCTCTGAAGATCATTCACTACTGTGGGTACTCCATCTATCCAAAGTATGGGAAGAGAGGGTGAAGACTCAAGATCACCAATTGTCTGTCAGTTTACCGTATTTTATCATGCTTGGCTGTTGCTCAAAGCAGTATTTCGAATACCAATAGGATCCTCTGTAGTGGGCAGATATCAGCAGAGCTTCCAGAACAAGATGGAAGAGAATAATTCCTTAACTGAATTCCATCTGCACACCTGGTGATCTACATCTGCAAAAATTAGTCAGTGAAAACCTCGTGAATAGCAGCAAGGTAATGACTGTCTGATACAGTGCCAGAAAGATGAGCCCTGCTGGTTGGAAGGCAAGGCAAAGCAAGACTGGGAGAGAAGTACTTCCTCAGATTACAGTAGACTTAATGACGGACATGGAGTGACATTTTTAGAACCTTCATCACTGATGTGGCACTACTAAAAATGAAAATAGCTGCAAACATCCATTAATAATTGGAATGTGCAATGTATCAAGTACCAATCTAGAAGCTGTCAAAATGTTAGCGAGGTATTAAGTGAGCTGAAATGGACTAGCATTGACCATGTTGAATCAGTCATGGTCTATTATGTTGGGAATAACAAATTGAAAAGGAATGGCATCATATTTATCATTTAAGGGAGCATTCCAAGATCTATCCTGAAGTACAACACTGTTAGTGAATGAATAATACTGATACTCTACAAGGAAAACCAGCCAATATTACTAATATTTTTATTTACACACCAACCACTAATTGTCAAACATTAAGAAACTGAAAAGTTTTACCAGCTTCTACAGATGAAATTAATCAAGCATACAACCAAGATGCGTTTATAAACATGGGTGATTATAATGCCAAAGCTGGAAACAAAGAAAATGGATCAGCTGGAAATTATGGCCTTGCCTGGGGACCACATGTTAGAAATTTGGAAGACAAATTATTTACTCTTTGAAAATACCTGTTTCCAACAGAAAGAATACATGTGGATACACCAAAGAATACCCAAATGGAACATCACATAAAAATCACATCAACAGCAAATGTGGAAAGAGATTAAGAATCAGCTTAGTAACCAGCAGTCAGAATAAGGTCAGAGGTCGACAGCAAACCAGACCATTTTAATTGCTCATATATAAATAAATTCAAATGGAGGCTCAAGAAAATGAAAAGTGTATGACAGGCTAAGCACGAATTCATCTGAATTTAGAGACCATAACAAGAATATATTTGGTGCAGTGAACTCTAATGACTGAAAAGCAGACTAGTTGTAGGATGACATTAAGGGCCTCAAACATGAAGAAAGCAGGAAAAGAAAGAATGAGATTAGAATAAGCCTAAGAAGAGACTCTCTGAAACTTCTTCTACAATGTAAACCATTAATGCAAATAGATGAAATGTCTATGAAAACAAGTTGAACTGAAAATTTCTAAGAATGGCTCAAGAGGACAATGAAAACGCAATGTGAAAAGACCTGGGGTTAGAAAATTAAAGGAGAAGAACATGATCAGTATTTTTTCAAGCTGAAAGTATCGAATAAAAATCCAAGCGTTGAGCTACCATATTGAGAGATCTAAAGGCAACATCAACGGAACAAAAACCATATCAATATGGGTGAAAAGAAAGACAATATGGACTGAATGGACAGAAGACACTGGATATTGCAATTATTACTACGGAACAAAATGTGTATGGATGAGTGATTGGAAAAATAATATACTTTGTAAACTTTCACTCAAACCACAATTTAAAAGAATAAAGGAGGAAGACACTGTCATTGTACAAAAAAATAATTCAAGTGCTATATCACATGTTTAGAAACTGATGATACTGAGGGAGAAATTCCTTCAATAGGTGCCCTCAAGGAATTGATAATAATAAAGCTCCAGGGATTGCAGGAATATCAACTGATAGGTATCAATAAACAAATGTAGTACTAGAAGCACTCATTTATCTTTGCCAAGAAATGTGGTAGTGATGGCCATTATGTGCCATCTAATTGACTATGACTCATAGTGATGCTATGAATAGATCTGAACCTTGCCCTATTCTGTGCCATCGTCACCATCTCTGATACAATGAGTATACTGCTTCAGTCACTGTGCCAATCCATATGGAAGGCAGCTAAATGGTCAACCAATTAAAAGAGATCATATTTATGTCAATTCCAAAGAAAGGTGATCCAATGAATTTTGGAAAATAGAAACAATACGATGAATGTCACATGCAAATAAAATTTTGCTCAAGATGCTGCAGCAGCACATCAGTAGGAAAAGGTCTAAAATTCAAGCTGGATTCAAAAGTGAACATGAACATCTGACATTGCTGTCAGATGGATCTTGGCTGAAAACAGAATATTAGAAAGACATGTAGTAGTTTTATTTACTTTGCAAAGGCATTTGGCTGGCTACATGAATCACCCCAAATACAGAAAATGTGAATTTCAAAGCACTTATGATCATAGGAAACATATACATAGGCAAAAAACCAGTTGTTTGAACAGAGTAAGTGTTCAAACCATGTGGTTTAAAATCAGGAAATATGTGCATCAGTTGTATCCTTCAACAAACATATTCAATTTTTGAAAAGCTGGACTATAAGAAGAATGAGGCATCAGTTTTGGAAAAAGACTTGTAAAAAGCCTGCTTTCTGAAAATGAAGAGGGTTGAGGTATAGATTCTACTACATCAACAAGAAAACTCCTCAAAAATGGACTGATAAATAACATCATGGCAAACAGAGAAAATAGTGCCAATGTAAAACATTTAACTTTACTTGAATCCATAATTAATGCCCATGAAAGCAGCAGTCAAAAAAATAAAATGTCTATGAATGATCGAATGGAAACGCAGTATGATTTGTAAACTGTCACTCAAACTTAAAAAGAAGGGGTGAGGAAGAAATAAAATGAAAATCTGCTGAAAAGGGTCTCTTATAAGTGCTAAACATTAAGTATGTCACTGTGAGGACTAAATGCACCTGACTCAAGCCATAGTACTTTCAGTTGCTTCTTATACATATGAAAGATGGACAATTAATCAGTATGAGCAAAGAATCATCAATGCCTTTGAACTGGGGTATTGGTGAAGAATATTGAATATACCATGGACCCAAAAGAACAAACAAATCTATCTTGGAAGAGGTACAGCCAGAATGCTCCTCAGAAGCAAGGTTGGTAGAGCTGTCTCTTTAAGATATTAGCCATGTTATCAGAAGGACCCAGGTCCTGGAGAAAGTTATAACACTAGATAAAATAGAGAGTACGTTAAAAAGAAGATCCTCAATGAGACGGCTTGACCCAGTGACTGCAGCAATGGGCAAAAGTGACTATGAGGACAATGCAGACCTGGACAGGGCTTCATTCTATTGTACCGAGGGTTACTGTGACTTGAGTCTATTCAAAATCACCTAACACAACACCACAAATCTAGAAGAAGCGCACCAGAGGGCAGAATAATGATTTCTAAAAGCACAGATCAATGGCTACAACCTGTTATACCTTGCAGGTGGCATTGCTAATTTATTATTGTAGCTATTTAGTTACCAAAAACTACTTGACCAGTTTCATGATTCAATTCTATTTCTTCATAGTCTTGAAATCAAGCTTATGCCTTCGGGTCCATTACTACTTTATAAAGGCTAGGATGGCAGATATCTTAAATCTCCTTTTAATGTCTAAGTCTTAATTGCTGTAAGATTCTTCCTGGTGACTTAAGCTGTAATTATTTCACCATAACTGGACTCTTAATAAAAAGATCAAACTGGATGTGAGAGAAATCTAGTGCTTCACTTACATTACATTAGAGAGCTGTGGGTTTGCCCTAATCACAGTACTAATTTGTCGTCTATCAATGTTATCCTTGTTTGTAACAAGCCCGTTTGGGAATGAAACACTTAAGTGAAGCTGGAGTTATTTCCCAAATGATGAATAATCATCAGAAGAAAGTATGACCATTTATAAAATAAATGACCTGGTGCAGTGCAGACATAAGTGAAAACAAATGGCCCCTGTCCTTTTAGTTTTAATCTAAACTTCTGGATAACCCAATAATTTATTTCTTCAATGAATAAAGGCTCACTGCATGCTCATTTTATACAGACCTTTGCATTAGGTAAGGGAGAGTGTGAATATGAAAATTGGATTGCAACCTGTTTCCATGCAGTTTAGAGGTCAACACAAGCACAGTTCCACTTTGACACACATAGGGTTGCTGTAAGTCAGAGCTAAATGCTAACTAGTTTGGTTTAGTTTGTTATGAGGTTATGACTGGGTGGAAATATCATACTGCTTCTTGGAGCCAAACATGAACCCCCAAGTACTTCTTCCTGTAACTCTGAGATGATTACTTTCATGGAATGTTCCCTCTCAAAATATGTCTCAGTGGCCTGGTCATTATGCAATGATGTTATCATCCCTTATGAAGTGATAATATCAGCTGTGAAGGGATTAGGGTGGGCTGCAATACTCTTACTCAGTTTATGTTTATAACTGTCATCTAATCTAAGGGGTGCCTCCATGGGATGTGGCTTGCATTAACTTTTATCTTAGAAATGAAGGAGAGAAGGACAAGTAGATAATGAGGAACTTGACCACTATTAAGAAAAAGAACCAGGAGTGGAGTGCATCCTTTGGACCAGGGGTCTCTGTGCTGAGAATCCCCTAGAACCAAGGGAAGACTGATACCAAGAGACATAGAGATCTGCAAGGAATGCTGGGTCCCTATGTGATAAAAGAAGACTAACCTTCCTGTAGAGTCAACAGAGAGAGAAAGTCTGCCACTAGTGCCACTACCTGGAATTTGTAATTCTTGCCTCTTATATCATAAGAAAATAATTTGTTTATCAAAACTATCCACTTGTGACATTTCTGTTACAGTAGTACTGGAGAACTAAGACAAGTACCTCTCAGCTCCATGTTCACATACACAAGGAGGAGAAGATGATGTATAATGCCATGGAATGGAGTCTACATTGAATCAAAGAACACATGTATCAGAGTAAAACAAGTTATAAATGGTCTTATAAATTGATTCTGAAAAGCACAGACTACTTAAAATTATGGTCATTTGGAAAAGATAGTTTGGTAAGGAGTTTATGAAGTCTGCCAAATGCCACACAGCCAGTACCTGGCAGTCAGGCTGCCTTCACTCATCCTAGAGGCATCAAATGCTTTCACATGTCCCATCTTTTAGGATAGGTTGATGAAGAAGAAAACTCTCACAAATGTCCGTCATAAAATTAACCTTTTCATCCCAGCAAAGTACTCTGTCAACATGTTTCATCATAGCGACCTTTTTTGGAATAATGTTGTCATGTGAACCCCTGTTCTCGTAACAAAAGAAAAATATTTTCTCCTCACAATATGCAAATAAGGAGATGGGAGAAGCATGGCATCATGAAATGAGTTCACTGGCAAGAATCCAATTGACTGAATGCAAAGGCTGACTGGTGCTATATTTACTGGGGGATTTGGAACTACAGTCTAACTATTTTGGGTCTTAGTTTCTTTATCTGCAAAAGGAGTCGAATAAAGCCATTTCTGTTCTGGTTGCTGTTAAGAATAAGCATGCCTATGCATGTGAAGGATGATGACTTACACATAGTCTACACTGATCATCAGTTGGGGAGGAAAGGGGGGGGAAAGCCTTGAAAAAAAAATTCTCAGAAATTTTCTAAACTGCTAAAGCTGTTATGTATTTTTTTTCTCACCAGAGCTTGTCATAGTAGATGGTAATTGTGAATTGCTGGTTCTTCTTTAGGAATTAGGAGCTCTGGTAGCTTAGCAATAAGGAGATGTGCTGCCAACCCAATGGCACATGGTTCAAATCCACTAGCTGCTCCATGAAGAAAGAAGGATAATCTCCTCTTGTGTGATTTACTGCCTCTGAGACTTTAGGACTTATGTCATCAGAAAGCCAAGAGAGGGTCACTGTGAGTTGGCAAGTTATTGGCAACGTGGTTAGGTTTGGTTTACTCAGAGCTTGATGGAATCTTTGTGATGTAAATGGTTACATGCTCAGCTGCTAACGGTAAGATTACTATACTCATAATCATTTCCAATGTCAGATGGATATTGGTTGAAAGTAGAGAGTGCCACAAGAATGTCTACTTGTATTTTACTGACTATGCAAAGGCATTTGACTGTGTGGATCACAACAAACTATGGCCAACATTGAGAAGAATGGGACATGGCCATCATAATTATTTGCTACGTATCAGAGAGCTGGACAATGACTAAGGATGACAGAAGAATTATTGATGCCTTTGAGTTGTGATGTTGGGGAAGAGTACTGAACATACCATACACCACCAAGAAAACAAATAGGTCTGTCTTGGAGAGGATGAAACCAAGTTTTTCCTTGGAGGCTAGCATATTGAAGCTCTGAGTGATACTGAGTGATGCAGTAACTAGGGCAATGATGGGTAGGTGTGTCGGAGTCAGTAAGACTGGCTCAGGCAGGGCAGGCTTCAGAACTATTGTACACAGAGGTCACTATGAGTAGCAGGCGACTCGACGGCACATAACTCACTGCTGATGAGTTAGTACTGACCCATACTTGACAATGGGTTTTTAGAGGTTATAAATCACATGGGAGGAGATTGTCCTTATTTCTTCCTAGAACCACTGCTGGATTGGAACTGGCAGAGAGGTACAGACTTTGAGTCAGCAGTACAAGTGCTTACTGACCATGCCACCAGAGCTCTCTTCCATGAATGTTGTTGTTGTTAAGTGCTGTCGAGTCATAGATGACTCAGCAAACCTATGAACGGAAGTCCTGGACACCTGAATAACTTTCGTCCTTTCTCCAGGTTCATAGGGTTTCCAGAGGCAAGCTATTATGGAAGTGGATGCCACACTGCTTCCAAGCTTGTTTTAATCGGGGAGTTCCACCAAACACTGTCCACCATGGGTAACCATTATAGCATTTGACACATCAGTGTCAAAGTGTTCAGCTTTACAGAAAACACAAATTACCTCCGTACTTTCATGAATATCACAATTTAAAAAAACTCTTTGGGGCACTTCCATTGTATCACATAGAGTTGTTACAAGTTAGAATTGATTCAATAGCACACACTCCTACTAAGAGCTCACAGCTCTTTTACTTCCAACTCAAGACACAAACCTGTGGGAAAAGAAATGGTAGTGTAACTGATGTATTGGTAAGCTTACCTTCTCCATGCTCATGTAAGGAGCCCTCAGACTCTTTCAGTAAAACTAGCCTATGTAGTACTCTGATTGTTTTAAGTGTGCATGTCCAGCACATGAAAATACATGACAAAATATACAAGCATTTCAGGGAGAACAGAAAAGGTATGATACCTCTTGGAGTGGGTTAGGTGCTGAAATCTTGTGGAAGAGACAGCAGAAATCAGGAAGGAAAAGAGCCTTCTGGAAGGAGCTGGGAGTTGAGTTGATGGGGTAAATGTGAAGTCTAATCCATCAGAAAGACAAAAGTCAGAGTCTGAGTGGACAGAAAGGAAAAGGTCTGAGACATGGAAAGATTCCACCATTGAGGTAACAGAGAGGTTGAATATCAGTTAAATTTTTACAAATTAAAAAAAAAACCACCCCAACTTACATCTATAAAGTCCATTCTCAATGATGGTGACCCTATATAATACAGAGACAGAAAGTAGAAATTCTCCATAGTGTATTCTTAGCTGTAATCTTTACAGCAAATCATCAGACCTTTCTTCCACAGCACCACTGGGTAGGCTGGAATTGCCAACCTTTCAATAATGTAATGCAAACTGTACCATCTAGGAACTCCTAAAGCATTGGGTATATGATGGAAGATGAGACTCAAAAAAGTCATTCGAGTCTGATTATAAACAGGCCTGTAATATGTACCACCAATATCTGGATTTTTATCCCAGAAGAAGGCAATGAATTAATGGACAAGCAGAACAGTGAATTTGGAAACCCTGACAACTGTTATCTTACTTCCTTTCTTTTCTTTTTTTTTTTTTTACTGTTGTAAAGCAGGACTGACATCAGGGTTGGGGGGGAACTAAGAAGGGTTAAATAAGGTATCCTGCTTTGAAACAGATGAGGGACAGAACGGTTTAGGAGGAATATATGATTAAGTATTATTGTCATGACAAGAATCCAGAATGAAAGCTGCATAGTGGTGTGGACTGGGGTGGGGGTGGGGACTGTATAACAATGAAAGGGTTTTTTTTTTTACTTTTCAAAGAGAAAAGTGAACTGGGGGGCGGGGTGGGTAGGGAAGAAAGTGTGTGACAATGAATGAATGGAAATGTAAAAAAAGAAAGAAAATAGAGTAAAACAGGAATGACAAGGGAGGGAGAGAGTAACAAAAACTAATAATTTTTTTTTAATTAAAAAAAAATTTCTTATAGTAAAGGGCTTCTTCCCTTGACCAGCTCTTGAGGACATGGAAACATTTAGTGCTAGCTTGTTACTGAAAAGGATTTAAAAACTTCTGCAGCTGAAGAGTCTGGGCTCAGTGGGAAGACTGGAGGCCTAGTTTCATATCTGTAATCTGGTAGACCATCTTCCCTCTCAAGTTTGATGCACAACTCTTCCTTAGGACTATCTTGCATTATTTGGAAGTCTTTTCTCTTAGATCTCCCCTTGACTACTGTTAAAGGTTGCCAGACAATCAGTTCTAAATCTCGGCGACCCCATGCATAAAAGAACAGAATGGCTGGTGCTGCAACATCTTCATGATCACTGGCACGTCTCAATGCACTGTCATGGCCATTGTGTTCCTCTAACTCAAGGAGGATTTTTCTTAGCCTTAACCACCTCTTCACTTTACTGAATATGATGTTTTACAGAGTTTGTCCCCTTCTGAAGACACATTCTAAGTCCAAAAGTCCAAGTCTCAAACAATACGTTGTGACCCATAAGGTTTTCACTGGCTGACTTTCAGAAAAAGACTGCCAGGCCTTTCTTCTTAGTCTGTCTTTGTCTGAACTCCACTGAAATCTGTCTACTATGGGCAACTCTGGTGGTATTTGAAATACTAATAGTATATCTTCCAGTATCATAGCAACATGCAAACCATCAGAGCATAATGAACCAGCAGATGGGCAGTGGTCCCCAGGACTAACATGTTCCTCTCTCATAGAAGATGTTCCATAAATATTTCATGAATGAATGCTGACAGCAAAGAAACCAACAGAGACCATTTAATGCACTACTCTTCAAACAGAGAGAAGTGATTTCTTTGCAGGTCATGAAATTAGCTCAATGGATCACCACTAGCATTTTGGAAAGAAAGAAAGAAAAATCAAAACAAAGAATAGACAGTATAAGAGTGTAGCCTGCAGGGGAGCTCTGGTGGCCTAGTGGCAAGAAGCTGCACTGCAATCCCAGAGGAACACGGTTCGAATCCACCAGATGCTCTGCCGGAGAAGGAGGCGCAATATCCTCCTGTACCAGTCAGATTTGATTTGACGGTACACGCACACAAAATTTTTTTTTTAAAAAGTGTAGCCTGCTTTAGAAAGCTACATACGATTTTGTGAAGCAGTATTACAATGGTTTTTTGGTATGTTGGTAGTGAAAGCTACATACAGTTTTGTGAATTATTAATGTTTTGTGTGTATGTGTGCATGTGAGTGTTGGTAGCTTTTCTACTTTGGATCACAGCAGTTTTTTTTTTGTGTTTTTTTTTTTTTTTTAAAAGAGAGCACTTTCAGGACAGGTGAGGTGGAGGGTTCACCTGAGCTTCTCTGGCTTACCCCTTCTCTGACACCTCGAAGTGCAGTCAAAGATCTAACAGTTTGTTGCTGTCCGGTGTGCCCTCAAGTTGGTTCCAACTAATCGCAGTCATGTGAAACCCTGCCTTGGTCTGTGAAATCTTCATGAGCTTGAGCCCACTCCTGTAGCCACTGTGTCACCCACCTCTTAGGGTCTTCCTCTTTTTCACTGGCCACCTTCTTTGTAAGCATGAGGTCCTCCATGGACTGGCACTTCCTGATACATGTCCAAAGCTGTCCAAAATACAGGAGCCAAAATTTTGCCATCTTCTCTTGTAAGAGACATTCTGATTGCACTTGTTTGTCTAAGACAGACTGGGTTTTGCTTCTGGCAGCCCCAGCCATAGTTCATATTCCTTGACAAGACCACAAGTCAAATGCATCAATTCTTCTTTGGTCTTTCTTATTCACTGAGCAGCTTTCACATACACGTTTATGCATGCTGTTGAGTCAGAGATGACCCACAGCTGACCCTCCAGCAGCTTTTTAGAAGCAGTAAGTTGCAAAGGAACAGATTGTCCATTTTTTTGTAGAGCAGCTGTTGGAGTCAAACCACATGTCTTAGGGATTACAGCATCGCTTCTTACCACTAGGCCACCAGTGAGTGAAAAATACCATGATTTCAGTCAGGCAGACTTCAGTATTTCAAGTGACATCTTAGCCTTTGGGGAATCAATCCACATAGGCCCTTGCTTGGATGCTGCACTGCCCTGGGCAGGAGGTGTGAACTGCACATCTGCTGCACTCGTCAAGTTTCACTACGGCAACCAACTTTATGTAACCCACTCCTACCACCAGCTCACTTGAGGACAGTGATGCATGTGGCACAGTGGGCTCAGCACTCAGTGACCTATGCTTGAAATGTGGAAGCCATGTCACCCCTAGTAGGCATAACGTGTACCAGTTGTAAATAACAAAAAGAAACATTGCCAAGAAGTTAAATCCATTTATGAATATACTATCTTCTCAAAACCATAGGATTTTTCTCCTTGCCACTGATTAAAACATTATTGATTGATGTGTTCAAAAAGGCAATGAGGAACTCGCCTTTATGTGCCAAGGACCATGCTATACTCCTTCATGCACGCTTTCTTACTAGAAAGTCAACAACAAATCAACAACTGATGAGTCAACAACAGATCCACAGCATTATTTTCCTATTGTGGCCAATCACTGTATTTGCAGCAATCAATCTTCCCCCTGGCGTTACAGACAAGCTTGTGTCTGCAATATAAACTCCGGTAACCATAGCAATGAAGCATCAAGGAGGGAACACACACATATACACACTCATTATTTCTATTTTCCTTTCTCTAATTTTTTACCTAAGAGTTGCTTATAGGAAAGCTCCAGCTGCAGTGCTAGTGAACAAAGAAATGGTTGCGGGGAAGACAGAAGTTAGGGCACAGATGATTTGCAAAACTCAGTAAGCCAGAATAATGGAGCAGAGATTGTGTCTCTGGTTCACTTCCCTGTTTTGAATATCCTTGGGAAAAGCAATAAGAAAGTACCTCCTGATGGTTTACAGTGTTGATCTGCTTCAGGAACTGCTAATTTTAAAACAGACCCTACAGTCCATATTCATCAGAAAAGAGCTAGTTTACCAGGATCATTCAAATTCTGTAAGAAGTAAAGTTGGTCAGAGAAAGAGGTTGATAGCATCTCACCTGGATGAATTTGTCTGCCCTGCAGTTATGCAAAGACATAAAAGCAATGGCCCACAGATATCTCTTTCCTCTGGATATGCCTCACTGCCCCTCTGCTCGAAGCCGCCAAACACTTCTCCAAGTCACGTCTTAGTGCATTCATCATGACGTCGCCTTCAATGTTGGTGGGAAGGAATGAAGGGCAAGTCCAGACACAGATCTGCTCATCCTGACTGTGTTCCCAGCTCCGGAGTTTATACAGAGCCCCCTGCAGAAACAAAAACCTCATCGAACTTCTCAGCAGTATTGACTCCTCTCCCTCTGGGCTTCTTTCAGCAGAAACTGAACAGGCCAAAAAAAAGGCAAGGAAGAATCAGCTATTTGGAAAATTAATATTACTGCTCTAGGCTACTGAATGTGGACATAATAAAGAAATCCTCCAAGAACATGGTCTGTCGGCCTCTAACTCATTCAGTGCCTCCTTCACATAATGTGAAGCTGTCATGTGCCATGGAGATGGTTCCAACTCATAGCAACTCTATGCACAACAGAATAAAACACTCATTACTTGGCATCGTAGTCATTGCTATGGAGAACAGAATGAAACCCTAGGTCAAGGAGAACTAAATATCGTCTAGTTCTCACAATGATTGCGAGGCCTGAACCACACAGTCACTGTCAATCTATCTCACTGAATGTTTCCTCCTTTCCAATAACTCTTTACCAAACATGGTGCCGTTCTCCAGGGACTGGTCCTTCCTGACAGCATGCACAGAGTATTTGAAACAAAGTCTCTGCTATCTTCCCCTGTAAGGAGGATTCTGGCTGTATTTCTTCCAAGATCGTTTTGTGTGTTCTAGAAGTTCATGGTATATCCAATATTCTTTGTCATTATTCAAAGTCATCTTAAAATGTTCCTTTTTTTTTTTAAAAAAGGCATTTAATCTTGAAATGTTCTTAATGTAAACTTATGTGATATTGTTTTAGATTTTAGTTTATATATTAGAATTCTCTTCAAAATTATAATTGTAGTAAGACACTTAAAGTGGTAGAACTAGTTTGTAAGTAAAAAAAATAACTGGATGATAAAAATACACTTGAACTGAATTGTTGCTTGGAGTTCATTACATTAGAGAAGAATTTCGCAAAGTTGGATTTGAATTACCAGAAGTTTCTAGACAGACAAAGAGCACCGTAGCAGGCATAGTTGGAGTAGTGCATCATTTCTGCATTTGGCCCAGCATCTTCAGTGTGGTTTGCCTCTTAGACTTCTTACCATACTATTTTTATACAGAATCTAAGCCTCCAACAAGTGAAAAAAAAAAGACACATTAGTGGTCAACTAATACTTTAACCAAGGAACTCTGGTGGTGTAGTGGTCGAAGCATTCAGCTCCTAACCACAAGTTTTGTGGCAAGAAAGCCCCAGCAGCTGTACAGGAGGAAGACACAGCAGTTTGCTTCTGTATCAACGGAAACCCTAGGGGCAGTTCCACTCTGTCCACAGTGTTCGTGCTGAGCTGGAATGGACTCAATGGCAGTGGCTGTGGTTTAACTTTAGGGCATTCAAGTCTAATGGTGCATCAATACTCAACATTTCCAATCTCCAAAGATGGCAGTGGGTTTGGCTTTTTTTGGATCTAGCTTCTATATAATGCCAACAGATTCTCTCTCCCCCAAAGAATCTCCATATATTGCCATATGCCTCGGGGGAGTAGGACGGGAATTACTTTTGATTGATTGAGAACCACAAGTCATAGCATCAGAATCAGTTCCTAGCTGACCCTCCAGCAGTTTTTTGAAGGTTATAATTTACAAGGGAGAGGTTGCTTATCTTTCTTGTGCAGAACAGTTGGCAGTTTTGAACTGGCGGAAAGGCATTGCCTTTGAGTTTATAGTGCAACTCCCCATAAACCAAGACCCTAGGTTCTAAAAGAGCCTAATGACTAGAAGATGTGGTTTACTACTACTGTCATGTGCTGAAGTAGTGTTTAGAGAAAAGGTGGCCCCATTTCATTGCTCTGGTGGCCTAGTGGTAAGAAGCTGTTCTACAATTCCAGGGCATGTGGTTCAAATCCAACAGCTGCTCTGTGGTAAAGGATGGGCAATCTCCTCCCCTGCAATTTGCTGCCTTAAAAAACCTGCTGGAGGGTCAGCTATGAATCAGTTCTGATTCAAAAGCATGCAAAACTAACATACAGACTGAAATGTGATAATGTCTGGAGAAGATGGCAATTAAGATAATCCAAGCTAGAAAGCAAGTAAATACTTGCTATAATTTAATCCTCTGATTACCTGTAAAGTCTCATCTCTTCCCTCCAGTTTTTGCAGTGTAGACACCATGTCATGTTCACTCTTTGCACCCTGAACAGATGGTAAACGATGTTAATAATTGAACAGCTCATACTCCAGATGGAAGATGTTCACCTTCATGCTTCTTAGAATTTAGTGTGTCTTCTGTGCATTCTAGCTAGACCAGAATTGACAGAAACTACTAGGAAAGAATTACCACATGCAAGGCAATGCTTCCCTCCTGAGGAATCGAAACATCACAACTGCGTTATTGATTTCTAAACTACTCTCTACGAGTACAGCTGACATGAAGTGAGAACATTTCTGCTTTATAGAATCGGAACAGAGAGTCAAAGAATTCTTTTCACACAATTACTTTCTGTCCATTAAAAATATGGTGATGTGTACCTGAGGTGTGGTTCAAGGCAGAACAAAGTATCTACATCTCACTGTAAAAATTAGATGCAAAATATGCAATTAAAATATACCTGATAGATAATTTGGCCCATCAACCTAAAATATTTCCTGTCTAGCTCTTTAAGGAAAACGCTTTCCAACAATGACCTTGTGTTGGAGACAAAGAGCCTTAACGCCAGAGCGTATAATGTATTGGGCGGCAACCCAAAATGTCAACTGTTCAAATTCACCATCTGCTCTGAGGGAGAAAGATAGGCAGTGTCCTCTCATAAAGATTTACCACCTCAGAAATCTTCCCTACTAAGGTTCTCACCAGTTTAACACTGGGACAAGAGAATGTGCAGCGTACCTTGAGTGGCATTATTGAATTTAGGCTTTCCCTTATTTTTTTTTAGCTTTCCATTAATTTATATAAATCCACTATGCAAAAATCAGTTACATAAAAATTAAACAAGAACATAAAATAAAAATAATTTTCAAAAGATTAGTTATTCCATAAATTGTGGGCCTAAATTTGCTCCCACTTTCCCCTTGATGATCTTTATAGTTTTATATTTAAGATTTAAGTCATCGATCCATCTTTAGGTTGGACTGTTTGGGTTTTGTTGTTGGGTTTTTTTTGTATGGTGTAAGTAAGGATCTGGTTTCATTTTTGCAAATGAATATCCAGTTGTGCCAGCACTATTTGTTTAAAAAGACCATTGCTGTATTATGTGCCACTGAGTCAAGTAAGACTCATAGAGACACTATGAACAACAGATCTGAACCTTGTCTTATCCTGCACAAGCCTCATCAGCTCTGATAATACTTGAGCCCATGCTGCAGTCACTGTGTCGATTCATCTCATCCAAAGTCTTTACACAAGCTTCCACCTTTCCTAGCAGGATGACCTTTTCCAAGGAATACCCCTTCTAGAAACATGCCCAAAGTATGTAGACAAAGCCATCCTTGCCTCTAAGGAATATTCTGGTAGCACATTCCCAAGACATACCTATTTGTTCTTTTGGCAGTCCATAGACTAACCGATACTCTTCTCCAACACTACAACTCAAAGGCGCCATCCTAATTCATTTTCCAGCACTCAGACAGAACAAGTGAGTGAACAGACCATGACTTGAATCAGGCACACCTTAGTCTTGAAACTGAAATCACTGTTCCTCAGTACTTTGGAGAGATCCCTGACAGTCAATTTTTCGAATATAATACATATTTAGATTTGATTGCTGGTGTCAAGGGTATTGATGTGGACGCAAGTAAGATGAAGTTGTTGATCATTTCAGTCTCTTCTCTGCCTATCATGATTTTGTCTCTTATCCAGTAGTGAGGATTTTTGTCTTCTTGATGTTGAGATCGCATTCATATTGAAAACTTTAGTCTTCTACAGCAAGTGTTTCAAGTCCTCATTTTCAGCAAGCACGGTTGTATCATCTGCATGAGTCAGGCTGTTAATAAGTCTTCCTCCAATCCTGATACCACCCTCTTCTTAGTGTCTAACTTCTCAAATTATTTGTTCAGCACACAGATTGAATAGGTATGGAGAAAGGATACAGTTCTGACATACCTTTCTTGATTTCTAATCATGCAGTGTTCTCTTGCTCTGTTCAGACAACTTTTTGATCTACATATAGGTTTCAAATAACCATAATTATATGTTCTGGGATTCCCTTTCTTCTCAAAGCTATCTATCCACATCAATATCTTTGACGCATTAATTTCTGAACCTTGTAAAAAAATATGCTTTCTACAGGTAGATGGAATTACTTACAACAGAGAGATAGGTTCTCAATTCTGTTCCAATGATCCATATGTCTGCCACTGGGCCTTTGGCAGGCTGTTTGACTACCACAGCTATATAGTAGATTTGGAGATCAGGCAGTGCGAAGCCTCCTACTTTGCTTATCGGGTCTTCTTCCTTTCTATATTAAGTTTATGATTAGTTTTCCAATCTATTTAAAGAATGATTGCTTTGTGCTGCAATGAGTTAATTTTTTAAAGAGAAAAGCAAACTGAGGGGATGCAGGGAGGAAAATGTGCAACAATGAATGAATGTAAGTTTTCTGTAAATTTTCATTAAAATCACAATTACAAAAAAAAATGACTGCATTTTATGTACAGCCAGGTCTGAATTATAATGACATTTTTCACAATGTTATATCTTCCAATCCCTGAGCATTGTATATATTTCCATTTATGTAGGTCTTTTTAGTTTTTTGTTTTATAGCTTGTACAAGTCATTTGTCTCTCTGGTTAGGGCTTTTCCTAAGTAATTTTTTTTAGTGGCTGCAATAAATGGTGTTATTTTCTTAATGTCTTTCTTAGGGTTTTCTGTCAACAAAGAGTTCTTTGGCATTTATTAGATCACTTTCCAAGAGATCATGCCTAATTTATCACTTTTATATGATCGAAATATTTCTTTATTTCTTTTGAAAAGAACACCTGTGTTTGGTTTTGTTAACAGTGAAAAGATTGGCTGATGAAATTCTCATAAAACAATGCTCCTGAGAATGTTATCAGGTTTAACATTGGTCTCCTGGTGCTCCATTCTTACTGATGTGAAATCAAGATGTTTATTTTTAAAAGTCTCCTATCAACAGCATGGCAAACTAGACGGCTGAAAATTCTCTTGTAATGTGATTTCTATTGCTGGATAAATACTGAAACTGTGAGTTTGCCAAAGGGAGCCATTGTAGAGACAACCACTGGCCAGTTTACCTGGCATGGCGTACAGTGCAGTTTTTACTTACCATTGTAATTCGACTAGCATTTATACTCTCACTTTTAAATCTAAAAGGCTAATCAGCATTCAATCAGAACGCTATTCATTCTCACTTATTTGTAATCTCTCTTTTCTTACTCCATTCTAAGAATTCTAGGTTTGGATAACTGGCTTTTGAAAGTGTTAACATTTGAGGTGATTGTGACTCAAAGAGTCCTGGCACAGTTACTACGCATGAAACCACTCAAACTGAATGGCACAGAATAATTATTGGTTTATTATGCTTATGGTTTGAGTGGGTTGGAAATTTGGAAAGGACAGAGTGGTGTGACTTTTCTCTTCTGAAGAGACTTGAGAGAGGGCAGGGCTGTGATCAGAGTCATCTATAGACTTGTTCGCTCACATGTTTCATGCCTGGGCTGGGAGATCTTAAAGACTAGGACTACTAGCCAGACTGTATACCCTAGCCTTTCTAATCCACCAGTCAGTCCACGGGAAAAGCAAATTTACTGCTTCTGAAAACGTGCCAGAAGATCAGCTATGACTTGGTTCCAACTCAATAGCACACAACAATTTAACATATTTTAGGAATCTTCTTATTTCCTTCTCTATAAAGTGTGAAAGAAAGATCATAAATATGAGTTCAGTTAAAAACATTCCTTTTATAAGCACCGTGTTATTTAATTCCACTGAAATTATTTGTTTCTAACAAATGATTCATTGCAATACAATTCTGATGATCTTTTGGTTCCGTTTCACCTAGACAAGAGTTCTTCGAAACACAAGGATGAGAAACTGGGGCAGAAAGACTCGCAATCAGTAAAATCAAGGCATTAAAAAAAAAAGTTAGATGAGTTTCAAATTAATTGAAGAGTACCAGTCCATAGGTACTGTCATTAAGACAGATTTGTCTTTTGGTAGTCCATGAGATATTCAGCACTCTTTACCACCACCACAATTCAAAGACAAGTCTATTTTGATCTTTCTTATTCCTTGTCCAAATTTCAGATGCATAGAAAGCAACAGAAAATACCATGGCTTGGATCATGTACACTTTTGTTCTTTTAGAACTTTAGAGAGGTTCTTGACAGCAGGAGAGGTCCTGACAGTAGATTTGCTCACAGTAACACATTTTTTGAAGTCTTGACTGCTGATACCAAGGGTATTGGATCTGAATGCAAGTAAAACGAAAACTTTGACAACTTCAGTCTTTTCTCTATCATAATATTATTGCCTGTTGGTCCGGTAGTGAGCTTATTTGCTTTATGGGTGTTGCGCTATAAGCTATAGTGAAAGCTATACTCTTGATCTGTAGTAAAGGCTTCAAGTCTTCTTCACTTTCTGGAAGCAAGGTTATGTTATCTGCAAACACAGGTTGTTGATGAGTCTTTCTCCAATCCTGATGCCACCTTTTTCTTCACAGAGTCCATGTGATCAAATTATTTGCTCAGCATATGGATTGAAGTGAAGTGTTCCTTAAAGGCAAGGATGGTGAAAGTTCATCTCACTTATTGGGGGCACATTTTCAGCAGGAACCAGTCCTTGGAGAAGAGCATGCTGGGGAAAGGTAGAAAGTCAGCAAAAGAGAGGAAGATCTTCGATGAGATAGACTGCCACAGTGACTACCACAAAGGACTCAAGAATGACAGAGATCGTGAGGGTGGTGCAGGAGATGGCAAGGTCCAAATCTGTCGTTTACAAGGTCATTATGAGTTGCAGGTGACTTGAAGGGACCTAAGAACAAGAGTCCATAGGGAGGGAGGTCTGGTGGCTTAGTCAGTAGGGAGTGGTGATGTTATTCCAAAGCTTGTATCTCTCTGGCAGTTCAAATCACAAATAACACAGAAAAAAGATGAGCAATATTCTCTCATGGGATTTACAGCTTGAGAAACCCACTAGATGGTCGGCTATGAGATGGTTCTGACCCAGTATTAATGAGTTTGAGTTTGTATATATTTTTTAATGGCAATGCTCCATAAAGCATATAGAATCTAAGGATATTTTTACCAAGTGGGATACAGAAATGTTGATGTATTGAAACTTTGACCATATAATTAATTTTCTATGAAAATTTAATCACAAAACAGGATGAGCTCTAATGTCTACTGCTCAGTTACTGAACAGGGCAGGTAGGCAGAAAGAAATAAGTGGGTAACTGGTTAATTAGAAGAAGTGGCGAATGAATGCTTAAAATGCTTTCATTATTAGAAGGATCTGACTGATACTTAGTGAATATGTTCATGTAAGCTGTGCCACGACTCAAGATCATCTCCATTTTGCCCTCATATAATAATCATGCCATATTAACATAACATTTTATTCAAAACCTGCTATAAAGGCAATTAGTTGTTCATTATAACACAAAAAATACAAATCGGTTGCAATTATGTTTCCTGAATCAAAACCATGTCCTTTGATGTAGATAATTTAAGGTTCTATATTTAAAAGTCACTGAATGAGTCATAATGGTAAATAAGACCCTTAAGCTGGAATTCATATCTCCTGCATATAAAAATTAAATGGGTAATTTCTACCTATGATAGATTTATTTTTGTGGTAGAGCATTTCAAAGAACTGATGCAATTAGCTGTAACTATGCTCAGAAGTATACTTTGAAATATTGCTGAATGAATGAGCAAAGTATTTTCAAGCATAGGAAAAGCTCATTAAGATTCTCTTTTTTTATTTATCATTCAACAAACATTTATTAAGCACTGACTTTTTGCATGATAAGAAGTCCTGCAGGTGGAGTATAATGTATTGAGCTACTGTACTGAGTTATAATGTATGGAGTATAATGCATTGAGCTACTGTATTGTATATAATGTACTGAGATAACGGAAAGGTTAGCACTTGGAATCCACCAGCTACTCTGAAGAAAGAAGATGAGCAATCTTCTCCTGTAAAGATTTACAGCCTTAGAAGCTCAATGGAGGGTCATGATAAGTCAGATTCAAACCGTTGGCTAGGTTGGTTTATATACATGACAAAAACCAACATACTACATGAATGTCCAAACTAGTATCTACTATTCTATTCTAGCTCTGTTAAGTTAATTGAATGAGAAAAAAACCTTTTTTTTTGCTCTGCACTCATGGTATTTGAGGGAAAGATCATAAAAATTACTTAATCACTCTAAAAAATTGTGAACATACGTTTTATAATTTCCTTTAGTTTTATGTGCTAAAAAAAAGTTACTAGCCAATCCATCTTTTCAAGTACCTAGGAATATAAAAGGAATAAGCTTATCTCATTCAGGCAGTAGAGTATGTATGTTTAATCACGGGTTTTAGTGTTTATAAAGAGGTGAGAGCGCCAACTTGCAAGATTCTACAGACATGGAAAGGAAAAAGGGTAGGATCAATTTAAACAGATAAAGTGAAGTTTATTTTGGGAGATAGTTTCCTTTTGAGAACTTATTTTTTTACTTAATAATGTAGAATGGCTTGTTTCCGACTTTTTTAGTTAGTGGTGGTGGTGTTGTGTACTGTAGAGTCAGAACCAACCCATAGCTGACCCTCCAGTGGGTTTTCAGAGGCAATTAATTATATGGGAGGAGAATGCCCATCCTTCTCCTGTAGAGCAGTTGGTGGCCTAGAATCTCATGCAGCTTCTTGCCAGTGATTTCACTGTGGAGTGGATCTCATCCCCAAAGATCCTGATTTAGTTTACCTGGAAGGAGATGTAAATATACTTGTATATTTACAAATATATGTGTGTGTGTGTGTGTGTGTGTGTTAAAAGTCTCCATTTGTTGGAGATCCTTGAGATTTTGAAAAGAATAAGATCTGCCCAAGGTCACCAAACTTTCTAACCCTTGGAATCACGCTAGAGCCCAATTCCCTGTTTCGGTCCTTCTTTACGGAACCAACTGGTACAGATTCTCCTTTGATCAAACACTGGTTGGCTCTAATTACTTATTAGTAGTAGTCAGAAGAGGAGTGTGGCATCAGGATTGGAGGGAGAATCATCAATAACCTGTGTTCTGCATATGATAAAACCTTGCTTGCTGAAAGTTAGGAGGACTTGAAGCACTTGTTGCAGAAGATCAAGGAATAGAGCCTTTAGTATGGATTGCACTTCAATGTCAAGAAAACAAAGATTCTTACCACTGGACCAATAGGCAACATCATGATGGATGGAAAGGAGGTTAAAACTGTCAACAGCTTTATTTTGCTTGGATACACAATTAACATCCTTGGTATCAGCAGTCAAGGAAATAAGGAGACGTACTGCACTGGGAAAAGTTGGAGTTAGGGAACTCTCCAAATTATTAAGGAGTAATGATGTCATTTTGAGGACTATGGTGCATCTGTTTCAGGCCATAATCTTTCTGATCACTAGCTATGGATCTGAGAGCTGGACAATGAATAAGGATGACAGAAAAAGAATGGACATCTTTGAGCTGTGGTGTTGGAGAAGAGCACTTAACATACATAGACAGCAAAGAGAATGAACAGATATGTCTTGGAGAGGGTGCAGCTGGAATGCACTTTGGATACAAGAATGATGAGGCTTCTTTGGGTATGTTGCTTACAGGGGCTATTTCTTAGAGAGGAACGTGATGCCACGAAGGGTAGAGGGTCGCTGAAGGAGAGGAAGACTCTCAACCATGTGGACTGACATGGTGACTGCCGCTTGTGTGTCAGGAAGTGTGAGGATGTCACAGGATAGAAAAGGGTTCAGATCTTTTGTTCATAGGGTCGCTATGAGTCGTACTCAACTCGATGACACCTAACAACAATAACAAGTAGTTAGAAAGTCCAAGACTGTTTGACAAGCAGGATTCACTCCCACTGGCCTGTGCACTTCCCTTTCTTGCGAAGAACTGAATGAGTCGGTAGAAACTTCTACACTCATAAAATACTTTACTCAGCTATTAAGGCAAAGAAAACAAATTGAATGTCTAAATCTAAGTTAATTTCAGCCTTCTTTTTGAGCTTGTATTTTCCTTGCTACCTTCATCCCATGATAATGCCTTTAACTCCATCTCTTTCGCCAATACCTGAAATCTCCAGATAGAGACTTCAGATTTCATCACCTAGCCCAGTGATTTTCAGACAGTAACCACTCAACAACTAACTGTTGAATAAAAAACTGTTTAATACCTTTTTATATAAAATGAAAAAGTGTCTTGAGCCCATTTGGTAGAGGATCAAAACCATCATTTTGTGATCCATTTCAACTCACACCAACCCTAGAGGAGAGAATACCCACATAGGATTTCCAAGGCTAGAATCTCTAAGGAAGCAGACTGTCACATTTGTCTTTCGTGAAGCTGGTAGATTCTAACCACCGATTTTGGGTTAGCAGCCAAATATTTAACAACTAGACTACTAGAACTCCTTGTATAAATAATCAGGCAAATGGCTTTATAAAGTAGAATATTCATAGTTACTTATTACAAGAGCTTTGGCCTAATTGTCATGATACAAATGTTTGGTTGAAGGTCCTAATTCATACCTTGTATTGATAACACTAGGTACATTCATTAATCAGAATGCTCAACATTCATCAAGTAAATGAGCCCTCCATTTGTCAGCCTGACTTTCCCAGAGATCACATCAGCACAGTAAAGAGTGGCATGAAATAACTGGCAATCACTCATATCTCCTCCCTAGCTGGAGGTTTTCCAAATAATTGCCAGGTTGCAGTGCAATGTTTAGCCATGTGTAGCTGCAACCCCGAGAATGACAGTGTGTGATAATGGTTGACAGCAATAAACTAAAAGTCCCCAGGATAATGCTGGACTCTCATCCTCATTTTCAGTCTGCAGGTACTAATCACGGGGGTAAGGGGCACCTGGGAACTAACCTAGCTATATGAGCCACGTCCAAGCCAATCTTTCATCCGCTATAGGTTCTGCACCCATGTAGCAAAGCACATATTGTATAATCTCATCTCACTTTTTTCTTAAATTTGTGCACTTTCCTTAAGACCACATGCTCTCTCATCTTCATTTTGCAAATGATTGTTGTTTGTTGTTATGTGCCATTGAGTCATTTGCGACTCATAGCGACCCTATGTACAACAGCCCTAAACCCTGCTCTATCCTGTGCCAATTGCATGGCCTCTGACACACCCATCCCGATTACCCAGTCACTTAATCAATCCACCTCATAGAGGGTCTTCCCCTCCTGCGCTGTCCCTCCACCTTACCAAGTATGATGTCCCTCTCCAAGGACATGTCTCTCTTTACAACATGTCCAAAGTATGTGAGATGAAGCCCCAGAATCCTTGCCTCCAAGGAATAGCCTGCTTTAACCCTCCCCAGGATAAATCTGTTTGTTTTCTTGGGAGTCCAGGGTACATTCAATACTTTTCTCCAGCACCACAGCTCAAAGGCGTCAATTCTCCTTCTATCTTCCCTAGTCACTGTCCAACTCTCTGACGCATAACAAGTGATTGCAAAGGCCATGGCCTGTATCAGGCACACCTTAGTCTCCAGAGAGACACCGTCGCTCTTGAGTACTTTAGAGAGGTCCTTAACAGCAGACTTACCCATCGCAATATGTCTTTTGACTTCCTGGTTGCTGGTGCCAAGAGTGTTGACCGTGGAGCCGAGCAAACTGAAGCTGTGAACAATCTCAATCTCTTCAACATCCATCCTGATGCTACCGATTGGTCCAGCAGTGAGAATCTTTGTCTTCTTGACATTGAGCCTCAGTCCATACTGAAGGCTGCAGTCCTTGACCCTCTGAAGCAAGTGCATGAGGTCCTCCTCAGTTTCGGCAAGCAGGGTTGTGTCATCTGCATAATGCAGATTGTTAATAGACCCTCCACCAATCCTGATGCCACACTTCGCATCATAGAGCCCGGCCTCTCGGATAATCTGCTCTGCGTACAGGTTGAAAAGGTATGAAGATAGGACACATCCCTGGCATGCACCCTTCCCAATTTTGAACCATGCGGTGTTACCTTGCTCTGTTCTGACGACTGCCTCCTGGTCCAAGTATAAGTTTCACATTAACACAATTAAATGTTCTGGTATTCCCATTCTTCACAGAGTCAGCCACACTTTGTTATGATCCACACAGTCAAACGCCTTTGCATAATCAATGAAACACAGATAGACATTCTTCTGGTATTCCCTGCTTTCAGCTAAGATCCATCTAACATCAGCTACAATATCCCTAGTACCACGACCCCTTCTAAACCCAGCCTGGACTTCCGGCAGTTCTCTGCTGATGTGCTGTTCCAGTCGTTTTTGGATAATATTCCGTAGAATCTTGCTTGCATGTGAAATCAATGATATCGTTCTGTAGTTTCCGCACTCAGTTGGGTCA
Organism: Elephantulus edwardii; assembly: GCF_000299155.1. Taxonomy (NCBI): domain Eukaryota; kingdom Metazoa; phylum Chordata; class Mammalia; order Macroscelidea; family Macroscelididae; genus Elephantulus; species Elephantulus edwardii. The sequence goes on from NW_006399865.1 coordinate 7,548,612, forward strand.
CCTTTCTTTGGAATGGGAACAAATATAGATCTCTTCCAGTCAGTTGGCCAAGTGGTTGTTCTCCAGATTTCTAGGCACAACTTGGTGAAAATGATAAATTGTAATTAACTAAAAAAGCTCTTCTCACCTTCCTTACCCAACTGAAGATCTTTTACTGAATTCATGTTTGTCCTGTACCATGGGGGTTGTGCTTGGCCACTCCTTATTACCTTAAAAGTCCTTCGTTCAGTACACTTTTTATATACAGTGAATGTGCTGCTTACACAACAAATATGGATTAAATGAAATGAATACCTCGTTTTCTTCTTTTTTTATTTTATTATTTTTGTGTGTGTGTGTGTGCCATCAAATTGGATCTGACAGGGACAGGAGGAGATTGCCCCTCCTTCTCCAGCAGAGCATCTGGTCGATTCAAACCACATACCAATTGCAGTGCAACTTCTTGCCACTAGGTCACCAGAGCTCCTTCGTTTTCTTCTCTTTTGGGAAGCTATACTACTCTTTTCTAGCAGGTGGAGACTACACCACTTCTGATAATGCAAAGGGTTTGCCGAGTATTAAGGAACGATTAACTGATGGTTATTTAGAAGGACATTGTCTGGGTGAGCCTGGAGGACATTATGCTGAGTGAAATATCTCAGTCGAAAAGGACAAATATTGCATGGTGCCAATGCTGTAAAATGGGACTGATATCAGGGTGGGGGTAAGACTGAGAAAAACTGGATAAACTGTGTATACTGCACTGAAACAGATGAGGGACTGAATAATTTAAAAGCGATGTGTGATAGGGTATTATGGTTATCACAAGAGTCCACAATTAAGGTTGCATAGTGGAATGTACTTGGGGCAGTGGGAGGGGTGCGGGGGGATTGTGTACCAGGGAGGGAGTCTTTTTTTTTTTTACTTTTGAAAGAGAGGAGCGAACTGGGGGTGTGGGCGGAGAGGGCTGGGCTGGTAGAGAAGTGCAGCAATGAATGAATGGAAATCCAAATTCTCTGTAAATGTTCATTAAAATGATTTTTTTTAAAAAAAAGAAGGACACTGTCACAAAGGCAGTCATTTCAATTCCATTTTCTCAACTCTACCAATTTGAACCCCTCTCTCAAAGTGGTCAGCTGCTCTAAAGGGGAAAGATGAGCAACACCCACCAGTAAAATTCACAGCCTCAGAAACTCAACTGAAGTAGGAAGCGACACCACGGCAGTGGGTTTGGTTTTTTTTGTATTTTAGTAACCATCCCTAACAACGCTACTTGCTATTTCCCTTAAAGAATCAATACACTTTTACAGGGTTTTTTTCCTCAAATTTGTGCAGAAAAAAAATCAACACAAATATCACTGACATTCAAATCTGTGGATTAATAAACTAGGTTACAGGAAAATTGGTGCTGCCTATAACTTAGTGGTTTACGTTTGTTGATTCTTTAAAAACACCACAGTCATCATTCTTACCTTTATTGTCTCTGCCCGAAAAGTTAATAAACTGAATCATGGGTTAGCCTTTTACTTCTCAAGAGTTCTCGACATCTTCGTTGTGACTTGACTAACAACCAGCCTCTACTTTTCCTGTCTTTACTTCCCTAGGAAGAAGATGTAACTCGGGAAAGTCGCTTTAATTTCAGTGGTTATGGCATGGGTCACTGCCTCCAAGTAAAAGATGGGGCTGCTGTCAAGGCCACACCTGCCAACCCACTCCCACCACCCCCGAAAGATGCGGATGCCATCAAGAAGAAGTTTGTGGACCGGGCCAAAAGGATTGACACAATATCTCGAGCTGCCTTCCCACTGGCCTTCCTCATTTTCAACGTCTTTTACTGGATCACGTATAAGATCATTCGGCATGAGGATGTCCACAAGAAATAGATGTGCCCTACAGATCTGGGGACCTTCTTGCCCAAGTGTTGTGCTTGTAAATACACAGTGAAATTGTCTTTATATCACTCTGACAGAAGAGAAGGCTAGGGGGGAGGGTGGGGAGGGAGAATCATGTGAATGGGTTTCCTGGCACCTACATGAAATAAAAAAAGAGAGGTTGTCCAGGCCATGAAGAATTAAAGAGATGTTTGCACAAAATTAAGGTGTTACAAAATAATCACACTGAGCATACTTCTCTTCCATAGTCATTAACATTGTTCCTTCAGATGATGCATCAATCAGACATGATATGCAGGGTCAAGTTCTAGAGGGCTATTTACTTTTTCATTTGGTTTGGTTTTGACCAATGCTGGTACAGAAACGTTAACTTAAAAAAATGCACACACACAAGATGAACATGCTTGCCATCTGACCAGAGTGACTACCCTATAGTGAGTCGAGAATCAAATAGTTTTGGAAGGAAAATGCTGCCTCGGTTTTAAAACAAGCCTCCTGAGCTACATTCTTTACAATGTCTGTAATTAGTGTTTCACCTGAGAAATACTTTTGTGGATCATAAATTATTTCTACTTTCCAGAAAATAGAAACAACAAATAAACACCAATTACAAAGAACAGATTTCTACTTTACTGTCTGTGTAGGTGTGCATTTTAATATTCCGTTTCTTTCCTAGGAGTAATTTTGGGGTTGAAATGGTGTACTGTGTAACTGATTTGATAGTCTACTCTCTTAAAAATAAAAACTCATTTTCTTTTCGAGCCAAGTTAGCGCAATATTTTCTTTCCATTTTGGCTATACTGATATGTGACTGTAAGTGTCTAAGTGTGACTTAGCCATTGCATCCTCTCAGCCACAGTATTTATGCAGATGGTGTGTCCTGAACGATGTAGCTCAGATTAGCTTGAACTTCCCATTTCTGCTCTCATTGTAGGTGTAACCACTAGTCCTAATGTTAACAGACCCCTGGTTTCTACTGTTAATCTAAGTGACTATCGTTTTAAATACCCTTGACTAACTTAATGAATTTTAAAATTGTACTGTGATTTTCATAACCCGTTGCCTTTTTGGTACCAGAGCTACGTGGTTCGAATCCTGGCTACGTGTTTTAAGTAAGATTAAAATAAATAAAAGACGTATTTTTGCTTACTCAGATAAAAGACAACCTGTAAAACTATGAAAAATTTACATTTTACATGTGCTGTAAAAGGGGTTATTTAAAAAAAAGTATTTGTTCAATTTCAATAAAGCTAAGTGTGCCACACAATGGGGCTTGTTTCCGTCTTTGCACTAAAATGTAAACCATTAGCATGACAGTGATAAACTGGATTTTGTATCTGGCCTTTCTCATATACCAGAACCATTTATACACTTAGTATATGTTACTGATTATAATATCCCTATAAAGAGAGGAAAGCATGTCAGCTTTACCACAGAAATAGGGGAGTAAGTACAGAAGGATCTATGGTCCTTGTGAGTAGACTCTCATACTAGATACTTCATAGAAGACATGGAAGGGTTCAGAGGGCACTGACAAATCATAAAATTTCAAGGTGGGAAGACCAACTCATCCAGTTGCTCACCCTTATATTGTCTAGAAAAGCATTTTCTTATGGCAGAAAAAGTTTCTGCAAACCCCAGTGAAGTCCATGTTCTTTAATATGCATCATAATATTCTCAGGAAGATGTGAGATGTGTGTGGATTTCCAAGTCAATGGTTATGACCTTTTAAATCGACTCAAGGAGCCCAGTTGGTGAAAGAGTTAAGCACTCAGCTGCTAACCAAAACAAAAAGATCAGCAGTTCAAACCCACTCAGCATCTCTGCAGGAGAATGCCCCTGGGATGACTACAGTCTCAGAAATCCTATGGGACAATTCTATGTCATGCAGGGTTGCTATGAATTAGAAACCACTTGATGGCACACAATGACAATGTCTCTATTCAAACACTGAATAATTTCCAAGGAGAGCTAAATTCCAAAACAGCTAGAAGCATGAATTTTGGAGATCAAGACTAGCCCTGTTGCCTTTAAAATGCTAACACACAACAAATGCTCCATAACTAACGCTGTTATGTACCACGACACTGATTCCAAGTTAGAGTGAGCCCACTCTCAGAATAGAACTGCTCTGTAGTGTTACCTAGGCTGTCATCTTTATGGGAGCACATCACCAGCCCTTTCTTCCAAAGGCTGTGTGGTCAGAAGCCAAGCACTTAGCCACTGCACCTCCAGTCCTCTTTTAATACCCAACTCTAAACTCATTATCATTGAGTCAGAGCCGACTCAGCTGACCCTGCAGTGGGTTTTCAGAGGCTGTAAACTGAACGGTAAGAGACTTCCTATCTTTCTCCTTCAGAGCAGCTGGCGGATTCTAATTGCCTGCCTTTATGCTGGCAACAAAACTCTCCACCCACTAAGCTACCAGAACTTCCTCAATAACTAATAAACTACAATAAAAAACTAATTTTTACTATAGAATATTAAATGAACCACTGGACACAAAGCTCCATCACATCTAGCCTTAGCAAGTTTAATGCTAAGTATTTTGCATCATTTCTAAACCATTATTTCTGTCCGAGGGCTCCTTTCATTGGTTTCCAAACAAATTAGGGAGCATCTTCTTGGATGGCTTCCTGAACTCTTCCTCCCAATGGGAAATGGTAAAATGGAGGCCCAACTGCTTCCCAAAGGTGTCTGCATCCACAAGTGTTCTGGAACAACCCTGAAGCTACAGATCAAGGGTACTGGGATGGGGAAATGTGAAGTGAACTAGCTGTTTTTAATCAATGTGTGGGGGGCTTGTCATTTTCTCAAGGGTGCTGCTTACACAGCAGAAAAGCAGAAAGAGATTTACTTTAAAAAAATAAATCTGTCAGTCACTCAAGCAGGAAAAAAAGGTATCCTGGCTGCAGGACAGCTTCATGACTTTTCTCACTCTACCTGCATCCTAAAAGAAAGAACTCTTAAATACACTGATTCGAGCGGTATACGAAGATTATTTTTTTTTTCTTTTAAATCTCAGGGGAAAGAAAAATTTGAACATGGAATAAATACTCTAGTGAAACAGATAATTCCTCAGTGATGTTATTGGAGGTTTTATTTAGGACATTTTTCCTTCATGAGAGAAAATAAATCAGTCTGAGGGAAAATAGTTGAAGAGCAAAATCATGACTCTGAGAAATCTTATTAAATGTCTTCACTAAACTGGGAGCTTCTGGAAGAAAGTGGTTGTGTTTTCAGGGATTCTCCACAATCCCTGCCCAAAGCTTGGTGTGTCATGAATGCCACTACTATCCCCAGGCTGAAGGGACACAGGACATAGACTGTGCTGACTGGCAAAGTTACAGAAATGCCATCAGTTAACCAACTCCTGCCACTTTTTTCAGCCCATGGATTCCTGAGCATTTGTCCTTGAAACATTTTTAAACCCCTACCACTCGGTTTTCAGAACACATCTAAATTACTTAAATGGGTTAGTTTAAGTCTTTTTCGGTATTCTCATACACTTTAGTCCTAAACAGATTCAGAGGAACACAGTGCTGTAGTTTGGTTTCAGATTTTAAAAAAATCCTTTACAAAAGTGTAAGCATTAAGCTTTTCTATGTCACTGAACAGAGATGCCAAAGTCTAGAGAGCAAAATTTCCAATAAAGATTAAGTGAGTATCATTTTACGTTCCACTTCATTAATATCAAATAAGGAGGTTCTAACTAAAACACAGTACACAATTTTATGTTGTAGAGTTCAAAGCTCTGATAAAGAAAAAAAATAGCCACACATATTCAGAATACTTTTACAGGATCTTTGCATTTCCAAGATTAAGCCTGAAACCAATTTGTGGAATGAACAGAACTCACACGACTGTCAGGTGGACTCTCAGAAATACTTCAACTTCTGCTTAAACTTTTTTTCTTAATCAGACTGGATTTGTTTTCCTTTTGTAGTCCATAATCTGAAGGATACAAGAAGTCGTTCTTGTTGTTATTGTTAAGTGTCATCAAGTTGCAGATGACTCATAGCGAACCTATGAACAAAAGACCTGAACATATGCATAATTTTCATTGTCTCTCCATGTTCATAGAGTTTCCAGAGGCAAGCCATTTTGTAAGTGGATGGTACTCTTGTTTCCAAGCTTGTTTTAACTGGAAGCTCCACCAAACACCATTGATAACCATTATCACATTTAACACATCAGCATCACAGTGTTCAGTATCACAACAACCATGAATTACCTCTGTACAGCAATGCACAGACCAGTGCTATATTACTTACAATGTTTGACCAAAAGCAATTTAAAACAGGCCTGAGGGACGCAGATTAAAATCACCCACCTTTGGCTTGGTAGCATCACTTTCTGTCCACTAGGCCAACTCAGCTCTCTCGATGCATTCAAGAAGAGATCGATTAAATCAATCCCAAGAACTGTGGACAGTGCCATGGCCTCACATTCATAGAGTGCTTTCAACACATCAAAATGTTTTCAGGTCTACTGTAGTATTTGATTCTAACAACTGTGCAAGGTGCCAGCGCATGAAGAGCTAATGTCTGCCCTTTGAGCAACAGATACACAGATGCTCCATGGCTTAAGTGCCTGGCCTGAGATCATCAATTAGATGGGAAGCTGAACAAACAACAGAGTTTCTTTCTTAACTCCTCAGACTCTTCCCTTTCACCACATCCATAATAGCTAAGAAAAGCAAAGCCAGGAAAGTATAAAAGTCATTGCACCACTGACCCACTCTCAGAATGATAAAAGGAGGGTGTACAAAAGAATGTTTCTGTTGAAAATGCATAAAAAGAGGAGCTTATTCAGAAGCTATTCTTGTCAATAGGCTAAAAGAGACATAGTCAATATCTTGTATAAATGAATGGCTGGGAAGATACTGGGAGTAAATAAAGACCAATGGAATTCAGTATAGAATGTGCTTATCTCCATTTTTGAAGGTGAGAAAAAAGCACCTTTGCTTTGTCACACGGACTCCCACAAATGAAAAGATGCAGTATTTCTACTCGGGTGCAAATACATTTTAAAAACAGCAGACTTTATTTCCGCAAGCTGAGGACATTGTGTACTAGATATGTTTAGACTACAAGCCAGCATCTGGAAAGTGCATTATCACCCAGGCACAAACAATTCCTAAGTATGGTTAGTGACAGTGTTTTCTAAGGGGAGTGTGTGCGCCCAGGCGCCCTTTGTGAGGCATTTTCAGGCCACAGCCTCAGGCTGTTCCTTGGAGGCTCTGTTCTCAAGCTGACTGAAGCCTCATCAGAGACTCCAAGGCCTCAAAAAAAGATGGAGACAAAGGGCAAGGAGGCCCTTCCTGTGCCAGGATCAGATCTAACCAAGACTTCATCAAGTTCAAGGGCTAATCATTTCTTAAGCTATCCCTGCCTTCTGAAAGGAAGGATTTAGGGGAGGAGAAGGGAAGAAGGGAGGAAAGATAAAAGGAAAAGGAAAGCCCTGAACTCCTTGTCAATGAGTCACTTATGACTCATGGCAATGCCTTGTCAAAATGGAACTGCTCCATGGGGTTTTCTTGGCTGAAATCCTTACAGAAGCAAATCACCAGGCCTTTCTTCACAATACTGCCGGGGGGGGGTCTGAGCCTCTATCTTTTAGGTTAGTAGTGATTCATTTACTTGTGTCACCCTGGGACCTAAAAGGAAAAGAGCAGCCAGGAAGTTCCTTCAAAAGCCTATCATAACTGTAATTCTACTTTGACCTTCAATGGCTTCCCATCTTACGTCAGAAAATGTCAGAGCCCTCGTTGTGGTCATGTGACTTCCCAGCACATTCTTAAGCCCCTGCTCACTCCAGGCACACTGATCACCTCAGCTTGAGTGTACGCACACCCCCCTCATTACTGTCAGTAAATTCCATCTGGAAGCTCTGTTAGTGTCATTAGTTAAGTCTTGGGGTGTTAATTTAAATGTTCTTGGTTGAAATCCTTCAGCTCTTCTGTGGGAGAAAGATGAGGCTTTTGACATTAACATTTACATTCTTGGGAACTTAATGAAGAGTGGTCATCAGTCAGAATTAACTAAACAGCAGTGGGTTTGGGTTTTGGTGAGCTGACTATGACTCAGTGACTCCAGGGTCAAACAGAAGTGAGGGACTGCTTGGCTCAAAGTGCCAACAAAAAGGTTGGTAGGCAGTTGAGACCTCAACTATTGTACCACGAAGGCCCCCTTCTTGTTATTGTTGTTATGTGCCATTGAGATTGAACTGACTCACAGTTGACCCTCCAATAAGTTTTGAGAGGCTGTAAATAGCCCATTTTTCTCCAACCATTTACCTTTGGGTTGACAGCACAACTCCTTACCACTAGGCCACCAGAGCTTCCTAAAAGGTTGGCAGTTGGGACATTAACTACTGCAGCACTAACCACTCACTGCTGCTTAAATATGCCAAGTCCACTTGAAATTGAATCCCAGAGGCCTTTGCACTTGCTGTTTCCTCCGAGTGCCACCCTCCTTCACTAGACCAGAGAGTGGAAAAGTTTTCACATAAAAGCCAAGACAAGTGAATGTTTTAAGCTTGGTGAGTTTCAAGCTTTGTGAGTCTCTGCCTCAACTTCTTAACTCTGCTACTGTACTAGGAGGCAGCCATCCTTCACCACCATTTGCTGTCAAGTCAATTGAATCCCTATTTTTGGCACGTCTCCATTAGATTTCTGAGGTTGTAAATCTTAATGCGAGTTGACTGTCCATCTTGATCTCATGGAGCAGGTGATGAATTTGAACCAGTGATTTCACAATTATCAGCCCAATATGTAATTGCCAAGGCTCAGTAAAGCAACCGTAGATGATATATAAACAAATGAACATGGGTATATTCCAGTGAAACATTATTTACAAAGGTAGGAGACAGGTTGAAATTGGATCCCTCTGCAAGATATATATACATACAGTTGATATGCTCAGCGTACAGACTGACTAGGCATGGAGAAAGGATATAACCACAAGGTTCACCTTTCTTAATTTTAAACCACGCAGTGTTCCCTTGCTCTGTTTGGAAAATAGTTTCTTGCTCTAGGTATAGGTTTCATATGAACATAATTAAGTGCTGTAGGACTACCATTCTTTTCAATGTTGGTCACAGCTTGTTATGATCCACACAGTCAAATGCCTTTTCATAGTCAATAAGGCACAGATATTCTTCTGGTATTTTATGCTTTCAGCCAGGGTCCATCTGGCATCAGCAATGATATCCATGGTACCATGGCCTCTTTAAAACCAAGTTTGAACTTCTGGCAGTTCCCTGTCAATTAACTGCTCTGGTAGCATTTGGATGATCTTCAGGAAGATTTTGCTTACATTTAGTATTAATGATATTATTCAATGATCTCCACATTCTGTTAGACCACCATTCTTGGGAATGGAACAAACATAAATCTCTTGCAGTCATCTGGTCAAGCAGTTGTCCTCCAAATTTCCAGTCACAGACTGGTGAGCATGTCCACAGGTACATCTGTTAGTTAAAACATGTCAATTGGTGACCTCATCGTTTTGGAGCGGCCTTATTTTTTACAAATGCCTTCAGCGCAACATCAACTTCTTCCTTCATTACCACTGGCTCTTGATCAGATGGTTGCTGTTGTTGTTGTTATGTGCTGTCGAGTCGCTTGCCACTCATAGCGACCCTATATACAACAGCCCTAAACTCTGTTCTATCCCGTGCCAATTGCACTGTCTCCGACACTCCCATCCCAAATACCCCAGTCACTGAATCAATCCACCTCATAGAGGGCCTTCACCTCCTGCACTGTCCCTCCACCCTCCCAAGCATGATGTCCTTCTCCAAGGACTGGTCTCTC
>NW_006399865.1:7559866-7565950 GCF_000299155.1 Elephantulus edwardii
TTGAAATCTTCTATTCAACTCTTTAGTATGTTGAATTCTTCCTTCTGCTTTGGCTTCTATGTGCTCCCATGCAATTTTCAGAGTCTCTTTAGACATCCATTTTTGTCTTCTCTTCCTCTTCTGTCTTTGCAATGACCGTTTGCATTCTGATACCCTTGACATCCTCCCACAACTCGTCTGGTCTTCGCTCATTAGTGTTCAAGGCCTCAAACCTGTTCCTGAGATGGTTCTGAAGACATATTTTTGTTCCCGTGGATTTGGTTTAATTTTCCTCAACTTCAGCTTGAACTTGCATATGAGTAGTTGGTGGTCTGTTCCACAATCAGCTCTTGGCCTAGTTTTCACAGCTGATAATGAGCTTCTCCAGCAGTTTTTCTGCACATGTAATCTGATACCTACGTCCTGAAATTTTTCAATGTCAACAATTCTTTTTAGTTCAGTGACTCTGTGTATTCCTTCCATTTTCTTTTGACGCTCCTGGGATCATTCAAGACTTTGTCGATAACACCTCTCAGTATTGCAACTTGAGGCTTGACTTTGTTTAGTCTATCCTGTCCAAATTTAAAAATTGTGTTAAGAATAGGTTTGAGGCATTGAACACCAATGATCAAAGACCAGATGAGTTGTAGGATGACATCGATGATATCATACATGGATAAAGCAAAATGTCACTACAAAGACAAAGGAGAAAGGAAAAACCAAAGTGGCCTACAGAAGAAACTCTGAAAATTGCACATTAAGAAATAAAAACATATTAATTTCCATTTTATATTCCTTTTTTCCCTTATTAATCCAATGGTGATGTTGTTGTTAAGAGTCATCAAGTTGAGTATGACTCAAAGAGATTCTATCTTTTAAGTCTCCAATACTGGTAAGGGTCACATCAATATTGTGTAGTGATTATTCTAATTCACTGACAAACAGGTTATTAGCATTTACCAGAAAATACTAATAGAATAAAAGTCATTTGAGAGTGACTAAAATGGATTCCAAAAGCTTGGAACAAGAATCAGTCAGGCCAAATCAGAACCAGAACAATTTCTTGGCCTTAGTACGTAGGGAGTTGCACTGCTAACACAAAGGTGGTTCCTCTCTGGTACTCTGAATCCACCAGCAGCTCCACAGAAGAAAGATGGCCAGTCTCCTCCCATACAATTTACAGCCTCTGAAAATCTTCTAGAGAGTCAGCTGTGAGTTTATTCCAATGTGACAGCTGTGAAATTGGGGGGTTATTTTAAATGTATACAGTGAAACTTATAAGAGTCAGGACTCAATGGGACTGCCTTTTTTTTTTCAGGTCCCAGAAATTTTCCTTATTGGGCAGGATTCAGTCTTATCAATTTTGTATCATTCCATTTATTTTATAGGTTCTCTGATAGATTTCCACTTTAACACTGATCTAACTTTTGCAGGTTCTACTGTCATTTATTTCCAGTTCCTTAGGATAGGAAAGAGAGACTAAAAATTTCTATCAGAACCTGCAATGTTTACATTTGAATGTACTGAGAACTATATTACATGCTAAAAACAAAAAAAAAAAAACCAAACCCACAAAAAAAAAAAACCACAAAGGGAAAACATGCCAAAGTAAAAGAAGTGAAAAGATTTCAAAGGGCAGCTTGAGAAGACAAAGTAATGTATCATACTGCACAGAGTACTGGAATTGGAGAATAAAAAGGGAAGAACTTTCTCAGCATTTATGAAGCTTGAAAGAAGAAAGACAAAGCTATCAATACTTGTTACTTAATGGGTAGGTAGCTCCTAGTGGTACAGAGTTGCAATGCCAAATCAAAGGCTCACAGTTCAAACCCACCAGCTGCTCTGTGGGAGAGGGATGGGCAATCTCCTCTTTGTGATTTACTACTTCTGAAAACCTGCTAGAGTGTTGGCTATGAGACGGATCTGACTTGACAGTACATGATAAAAACAACTTATTGAGTGCAGAATTGGTCGTAGTTCTCACCCCTCTCTTACCTCATCCTTAATTAGTAATGTTTTCTTTTACAGAACATGTGTCATTCACAGCCTAAATCCCTTTGTCTCTCTTCCTCTGTGATCTGCTCAAAATTTAAAAACCATGATCTAAACAGCAAAATAGCTACTTGAAAGGGATATGACCATATCTGGAGGCAGTGTGAGCATCCAGAAAGGAAAATATCTTTTTTTATTTAAAGACTGAAAAGATTTAAGTCACTAAAAGGTTTCCATCACTCACCAGGGGCAATGAACAAAAGTTGATGGTAACAAAAAGGTGGCACCTCACTAGCAGCTCGAGTCCACCAGCAGTTCCCAGGGAGAAAGATGGACAACCTCCACTCGTGCAATTTACAGCCTCAAAAATCTGCTGGGAGTAGGGGTCAATTTGACTTGGTTCTGACTCTATGGCATTAAGTTTGAGTTCTGAGATTTTCTCTCACAGAATAGTGGCATAGCATCAGTACAGTCTACAAACTGCTTCAACACAAATGCTGCCAAGTCGCCCTGTGAACACATCGATGAATGATGGCATTAGGGAAGTTTCTTATGCAGGCTCAGTTTTCTCATCCATAAAATAGAGAAGACCAACCATTTCCCACAGGAGGGCCTGGCAAGGAGTAGGTCTTCTGTGTATAATAGCTGTGACTGTTATTACCATTTTATGGATGAGGAAACTGAAGCACAGCACAGTTAAGGTACTCACTCCATGTCACAGAGGTGGGTCTATCTGTCAGGCACTAGCTGTGTGACGGTAGGCAGTGTCTAGGAAAAAAAAAGGTTGATAACTTTTACCGACCTGTCTACCTTTTAAGAAAGGCTGTTCTAAGAAATAAATGAAACCATGAATGTCAAAGTTGTCTGAGAATGATTTTGTAAAAGAGGAAACACAGATGAGGGGCACAGAGAAGAGAGACAGTTCATGAACATCATAATCAAGGTGTACACATGGACAGGATGCCTGCCGAATCTACATTGTCACCTCACTGTATCTTCAATAACATAGAGATACTATGACCTTCCCCATCTATCCATAATGTTCCAAGACTTCTATAAGACATTGTACATATTTCTCTATTGTAGTTACTATTATACCACTTGTTGTCCATATCATTTTAAATTATTAATTTCTCCCACAGCCTATGAGGTTGTCAGGGTCACTGTACCTAGTATTTTACAACCTTCTTGGCACCTACTCCAAGGTATGATACAGAAAGATGCAGCATAGCATAGTGGCTCACCACGCAGGTACTAGAGGAAGATTGCTGGAATCACCTCTTGGTTCTGTCACTTACTAGCTGTGGGCCTTTTGCAAAGGTTCCAAAATCTCTATGTCCTTCATTCTTAATGCATAAAACCATACCTATTTCTCAGTGTTATTATGGGATTTTAAATAAATTTATTCATGTCCAATGTTTAAGACAGTAACTGCTACAAAATAATGATTCAGTAAACAGGATTAGCCTTGTTAAGGAAAAAAAATAACAATTTTAAATAAAATATGACAACAAAGAGTGTCAGGAAGCACTGGAAACAGTCAACTTTCAAGCTGTGAGCATTATATTTTTACACTGCTGTATTCTCTTCTTAGAGCATCGGTGAAAATTCAACTTATTTGAGAGAAAGGCTATAGGAGCAAAGGGGGAGAAGCAAGGCACAGGCTTGCCTTCCTTTACCCCTCGGGAGAAAAAGTTAAAAAGAGCAATGGAGAAGCAGCATTATTTCTAAGAGACCATACTAGGAAAATGGAATTGCTTTTTTGAAAGAAAGTAGAAGATTAATACCTGGAAGGTCTAAAATGTAATTATGGTATTGATCTCAGGAAAGCCTCAGAGAGAACTAACTTTTTTCTTTGCTTTTGCCTCTGCCAGCAGGATCATTAAAATGGGCTCACACACAGGGTCTGCAAACTGCAGGGGATCTGAACTCCATAGATGAAGGCAGGCAAACGGGGGGGGAGGGGGGAGAAGAAGAGTGTTCTCAGAAGGTCCTGAGCAGCTTTTTTATGGTAACAGCCTATGTGCATGTTATTGCTTCCCTCTTCTCCAGCTATTTTCTCAACAATTTTGGGGATTGGTTTAATAAGCTAATGAATCTCCAAAGCAATACTAGTTTGTAAATCAACTTGCTGGGTGGGCCCTGTATCTTAGCTCCATTTGGCCAGTGAGTCAACTTGAGAGAAACCCCAAACCGTCAAATGAAAATGAATTCAAGCGAATCCCTCACATCTTTCTTCTTTAAATCCACTGAGGAGATGGACTCTTATTTTAAAAAAAAAAATTTAAAAATTTCAGCTATACCTGACGAGTTTCTTCTCTTTACAATTAGTTCAGCAGTCACCTTTCAGACTTGGCTAGAAAAACACACAATCAAACCCTAGGAGGCTCTGGCTGTCTCTACATCCAATGAAAGCTTTGAGACTGGGGCCCAACGACTCTGAATTTTAAGAATTACCCTTAGCAATGTCTCATGGTTACGAGTTTAGGTGTCCTTCAAGGTTGCAGTAGTTGTTGTTCCCCATCAAGTCAAAACTGACCCACAGCTGACCTCCAGTGGTTTTTCAGAGACAGAAAATTGCATGGGAGGAGACTGTCCATCTTTCTCTTACATAACAGCTGGTGGCTTCAAATGGCATGACTTCAGTTTGGTAGTGCCACTCCTTACCAGGGACCTCTGATTCCATGCTGTCATATTCAAGAAATCATTCAGTCAAAACTATTATCATTGCCTTTTTCTAGGAAAAATTACCTCCATTTGCAGCAAGTTTCAAATGGGAGGGGGGCTTTACTATTCTAGAATGAGGCTGGAGAGCAAAAACAGGAACAAAAAAAATGAACTCAGATGTCTAGTTAAGGTCCTGGTATTTACCATGTAAAAAGATGCCATTACAAGGATTTAAGCAGGTAAATCAGATGTTGTACTTCAGACCATGACTGTATCCTATTGAGATGAGCAGGAGAAGGAAGAGGGTGTGAAGTATAGAACAAACAAAACCCAAAGAGAAGTCTAGCTTTTCCCTTTGACTACTAAGAGGTGACCTCTAGACCTTCAGAATGTCTTGACTGAGGGAGTGTCTGTGTTGCCCATAAAACAGTTAGTCTAACACTCTGATTTAAGATGGGGACTTGGGCCACATGGCATGACCGCTGCACTCCAGAAGAGCTGGAGACAAAGTTTGGCCATGAAGGAAGTATTGATGGAGCCCCAGTAAAAATTCTGAGCACCAAAACTCACGTGAGCTTCCCTGGCTTACGCTGTTCTGTGTGTATTGCCATACAGTGATACTATGAGAGGAAATCTGTCCTGACTTCCTGGGGGACATGACAATAGAAATCTGGAACTTCTCCAAGCCTCTGCCCATGTGCATCTTCCCTGGGTTGATTTTGACCTGTATTCTCTCCTTACACTGAACTGTGACCCAGATTATAGCAGCATTCAGTCATTTCTTAGTCTTTCTAATGAACTGTCAAAACTAAGAGTGGTTTTGGGAATTCTCTGAACCTGAAGTTGCTGTCAGAGTGAAGACAGCCTTGTACAAACACTGTGCCCTTTAACTCTCGCTGAATGTATTCAAATCCTGCATGCTTTTGGGATTGCAGTGCAGTTTCTTACCACTAAGAAGCTCTGACAAGCGTGGTCTTGGGCGGAACTGAGGCTTGAGGGCCGCAGTCAATGCAGATAAGCAAGGACAGGCGTTTTTCACAGGTACCCAGGATTTCCAGCAGAAGCAAGCCCTCGGAAGCTCTGACAAGCGTGGTATTGGGCGGAAGTGAGGCTTGAAGGCCGCAGCCACCGCAGATAAGCAAGGACAGGCGTTTTTCACAGGTACCCAGGATTTCTGGCGGGAGCAAGCCCTCGGAAGCTCTGACAAGCGTGGTCTTGGGCGGAAGTGAGGCTTGAGGGCCACAGCCACCGCAGATAAGCAAGGACAGATCAAACATGCAATCAAGATGCATTGATAATAATGGGTGACTGGAATGCAAAAGCTGGGAATAGTGAAGAAGAATCGGTGGTCGGAAAACATGGGCTTGGTGACAGGAATGAGTCTGGAGATAGAATGATTGAATTTTGTAAAATCAATGACTTATTCATTGAAAATACATTTTATAA
>NW_006399865.1:7568035-7579602 GCF_000299155.1 Elephantulus edwardii
ATGAGATGGATTGATTCGGTGACTGGGGTAATCGGGATGGGTGTGTCAGAGGCGGTGCGGTTGGCGCAGGATAGAGCAAGGTTTAGAGCTGTTGTGCATAGGGTCGCTATGAGTCGGAAACGACTCGATGGCACATAACAACAACAACAACAAGCCACCAGAGCTCGCTCACAATTTTTTTTTAAATTGAGATTCTAATGAAAATTCATAAAGAACTTGGGTTTCCAATTATTCATTAGTGCACATTTTCCTCCCTGCCCCCTCTCCCCACGAGATTGATTTTTTTTTTCCTTTGGGAAAAGTGTTATTTCATTGTTATACAGTCCCACTCTTCTCCCCCTGCCCCCGACAGCTTTACTATGCAGCTCTTATTCTGGACTCTTGTCATGTCAACAATACCTAATTATATATTCCTCTTATACAGTTCTCTCCCTCATCTGTTTCAATGCCATGTAGATTATTTACCTCCTCTTCTTTCAGTTTCCCCCCAGACCCCATGTCAGTCTTGTGTTATAACAGTGGTATTATGCCATATTTGTCTTTTTGTGTCAGCATACTGTCCTACAGGGTCACCCATTTTGAATACTATTGCATGAGTTCCTTGTTTTTCACTGCAGCATAGTATTCCATGGTGTGAATGTACCACAGCTTCTCTAGCCATTCGTTTGGTGATGGGCACTTGAGTTGTTTCCAACTCTTTGCTATTGTGAACAAAGCCGTAATAAACATAGGTGTGCATTTATCTACTTGGGTGGCAGTTACAGTTTCTTTGGGGTATATTTCCAGTAGTGGAATTGCTGGATCAAATGGTACTTCTATTGGCAACATTTTGAGAAAGTGCTATATTGTCTTCCAAAGTGGTTGCACCATTTTATGCTCCCACCAACAGCGAATAAGGGCTCAGTTTCTCCACACCCTGGCCAGCATTTGTTGTCTGCTGTTCTGTTAAATTTTGCTATTCTTACTGGGGTAAAATGATATCTCAAAGACGTTCTGATTTGCATCTGCTTTAGAGATAGGGATTTTCAACACTTCTTCATGTGTTTGTTGGCCATCTAAATGTCTTCTTTGTTTAAGTGTCTGTTCATATCCTGTGTCCATTTTGCAACTGGGTTGTTAACCTTTATCTTGCTGAGGTGCTCAAGTACTTTATAAATTCTAGATATAAGTCCCTTATCAGACATGCCATTACAAAATATTTTTTCCCAGTGTGTGGCTTCACTTTTTACTCTTTTAGAGAAGTTTTTGGATGTGTATAAGGATTTGATTGTTAGAAGGTTGCATTCATCTATTTTACCTTCTCCTGGTTGTAGGATTTTCAGGATGCTTGGAAGACTGCTTATGTTGTTGATTAGGGCTTCTAGGGTTCTTCCAAACTTTTCTCTAATAAAGTTTATAGTCCTTGGTTATAGTACTACATCCTTGATCCACATTGAGTTAGTTTTTGTATTTGGGGTGAGGTGTGAGTTTTGTTTGCATTTGCTGCAGAGGGTTTTCAAATTTTGCCAACACCATTTGTTTAAAAGGCTGTCATTTCCCCACTTAATTGATTTCATCTTCTTGTCAAAAATCAGTTGACCATAGGTAGATGGGCTGATTTCTGGGTTCCCAATTCTATTCCATTGATCTATTTTATTGATTGACCTTTTCAAAGAACCAATTACTACTTTTGTTGATGATTTCAACTGTTTTTCTGTTTTTATTTCTTTCTGCTCTAATTTTTATAATTTCAGGTTTTTTTAGAGGGTGTCAGGTTTTCTTGTTCTGTTTCAATTTGCTGGAGACAGGGGATTAGAGAGTCAATGGCCATTTTTTCCTGCCTTTTGTTGTGTTTATTGCTATAAATTGACCTTTAACTACTGCTTTGGCTGCTTCCCAGAGGTTTTGGTAAGTTGTGTTTTCACTGTCATTTGTTTCAAGAAATTTTACTTCATTTTTTATTTTTTCTAATACTCACTCATAGGGTGCCTATTCATAGGGTCGCTATGAGTCATCTATGACTCAACAGCACTTAACAACAACAACACAGAGAGAGCTCAGTGGAACTAGTGGACAGAAAGTGATGTCACCAAGCCAAAGGTGGGTGATTTTAATCTCCAGCCCTCAGGTTTGGTTTTAATTGTTTTTGGTCAAGCATTATTCTAAATGGTATAGCACTGGTCTGTCCATTTGCCGTACAGAGCTAACTTGTGGTTGCTGTGATGCTGAACACTATGACACTAATGTGTCAAATGAAATAATGGTTACCCATGGTGGACAGTGTTTGGTGGAACTCCCCAATTAAAACAATCTTGGAGGCAGGAGTAGCAACTGCTTCCGAAATAGCTTGCCTCTAGAAACCCTATGAACTTAGAGAAACGACGAAAGTTATACAAGTGTTCAGGTCTTTTGTTCATAGGTCTATGATTCAATGGCACTTAACAAAAACAATACCCACTCATGTTCAAGCAAGGTGTTGTTCAGCTTCCAAATGTATGGTTTTTTTCTCCTTTATCATCTTGTTTTTAACTTGTAATTTTGTATCATTCTGGTCTGAGAAGTTTTATATTATTTCTATGTTTTTTTTAATTTACTGATGCTTGCCTTTGAACTAAAATGTGATCTATTCTGGAGAATGTTCCATGCACACTGGAGAAGAAAGTATAGTGTGCTTTTTTGGGGTGCATTAACCTATAAATATCTATGAGGTCAATTGGTTTATTGTGTGGTTTAATTCTTGAGCATCTTTGTTGAGTTTCTTTCTGGTAGTTCTATCTTTTCTTGAGAGTGGTGTTTTGAAGTCTCCGACTACTATAGTTGTTGTCGTTTTTGTTGTTATTTTTGTTTTTGTTGTTATGTGTCGTCGAATTGCTTGTGACTCATAGTGACTCTATGTACAAGAGCCCTAAACCATGCTCTATCCTGTGCCAACCTAAGTGTCCCTGCCACAACCACTCCCATTACCCCAATCACGGAATTGATCCATCTCATCGAGAGTCTTCCTCTCCTGCACTGTCCCTCCACTCTCCCAAGGACTTGTCCCTCTCCAAGAACTTGTCCCTTCTTGCAACATGCCCAAGGTATGTCAGATGAAGCCAAAGAATCCTTGCTTCCAAGGAGGAGCCCAGTTTCACACTCTCTAGGACAAACCTATTTGTTCTCTTAGCAGTCCATGGTATATTCAATACTCTTCTCCAGCATCACAACTCAAAGGCATCAGTTTTGTTTCTATCAT
The DNA here is from genome assembly GCF_000299155.1 of Elephantulus edwardii. Taxonomy (NCBI): domain Eukaryota; kingdom Metazoa; phylum Chordata; class Mammalia; order Macroscelidea; family Macroscelididae; genus Elephantulus; species Elephantulus edwardii. The sequence goes on from NW_006399865.1 coordinate 7,571,250, forward strand.
CCCTAGTCACTGTCCAGCTTTCTGATGCATAGCATGTAATTGTGAAGGCTATGGCCCAGATTAGGCACACCTTAGTCTCCAACCTGATGTCATTGCTCTTCAGTACTCTGGGGAGGTTCCTGACAGCTGACTTTCCCAATGCAGTTTGTCTCCTAATTTCCTGGCTGCTGTTGACTGTGGAGCCAAGCAAACTAAAACACTTAACTATCTCAATCTCTTCACCATCCATAATGATGGTCAGTAGTGTTGTCTATTATTTCCTTTTTCAGTTTTGCTAATGTTTGTTTTATATATTTTGAAGGTCTTTCATTTGGTGCATAGATATTATTGTTCTCTCCTCTTGTTCTACTGACCCCTTAATCATTATGTAGTAATCTTCTTTGTCTTTTATGATGATTTTTGCATTGAAATATATTTTACTGGAAATTAATATTGTCACTCCTGTTTTTTTCTGGTTTCCATTTGCTTGGTATATTTTTTTCCACTCTTTTTAGTCTTTCTTTGTCTTCATTTTTCAGGGGCATCTCTTATAGATAGCATACTGATGGATTTTGGGGTTTTATCCAATCTGCTACTCTCTTTCTCTTCAGTGGCACATTTAAACCATTTACATTCATTGTGATTATTGAGAGGCAAGGCTTCATTACTATCATTTTGTTGAGTTCTTTTTGGTGTTGTTGCTGATTACTCTGATCCATCCTGCCTTCTGTGGCACCTCTGTAAGGAGGACATCCCTCAAATATTTCCTATAATGCTGGTCTTGTTTTTATGAACTCCTTTAGGTTCTGTTTTTCTGGCAATATCTTTATCTCTCCTTCATATCTGATGGACAGTTTTGCTGGATACAGTATTCTTGGTGGACAGTTGAGTTCTTTGAATGTTCAACATATGTCTTTCCACTGTCTTCGTACTCACATGGTTTCTGCTAAGAAATTGGCACTTTGTCTTATCTGTTCTCCCTTACAGGTTGCTCTTTGTTTCTCCCTCACTGCTCTCAGAATTCTTTCCTTATCCTTGGTTCTGGCAAATTTGACTATGATATGCCTTGGTGGTTTTCTTTTGGGGTCTATTCTATATGGTGTTCTCTCAGATTCTTGAGTATATATTCTTTTATTCTTCATAATGCCTGGGATGTTTTCCTCTAGTAATAATTCCACATTTTTGGTGCCTTTACTTGCTTCTTCTTGGGATTCAGATTATGCACATGTTTCTCTTGATAGTGTCTCACTTTATTCTTAGGGGTTTTTCTTTTTCCTTTCATTTTGATTCTGCTTTTCATTCTCACAGTTCAGTGGTGACAATTCTATCTTCTATCTCACTGGTTCTATATTCCATCTCTTCAACCCTATTCATGTGATCCTCCATCATGTTGACAGCATCTGAAACATTGGTCCTCATATTTTGGATTGTGGTTTCTTGTTTTTCCAGGGACCCTAATGCACTGTTTCTTTTATATGCATTGTTTTGGATTTTTTTTAAAAGCTCCTCCTAGTTTTTGCTTGCAGAGTCCTATAATTCTTCAAGTTTGTCTTTCATCCATTGAAAATATTCAATCATTGTTTTTCTAAATTATGTGTCAAAGTTTCATCAGACTTCCTGGCTTCAGGAAATCCATTGATACAGTGTCACTTTTGGGGGTTACATCTTGCTTTGGGCTTATGTAGGGGTGAGATAGCCTGCTTCCTACTTGACATTGCTGTGGCAGAGTTTTCACGTCTGAGGCGATAGCAGGTTCTTGATATGAAGACACTACTTCAGAAGAAGGTGGGGCAGCTACCCTGCCTGGGTTTCTCTCAGTTTGATAGACAAAAGGCCTGTGGAAGCAGCCTCCTCTGTCAGACAACTGTCACAGCTAAGGTAGCCTAAAGTGCTCTAGGCTAAAGACAGTTAATGGACTGGATGTGAGGAGATATAAGGCAGAGAATGGAGACCTGATTGGAAAACTAGGAAGACTTGGTTTTTTCTTCAAGAATGGGCTCCAGCTGTCTTGATCCCTTTCTGATTGAGCTCAAGGAGGGTTCCCATTTGATCCAGTCAAACAGCCATGACCCCCTCCCCAAAGTACCTCACTCAAGTTCCAGCATTGCTCCCAGTGTTCATCAGTAGCAGCATCCTCACCACAGGCCGGCAGCACCTGTCCTGGATTTCCAGACTCAGGCCAACTACAATGCAACTGGAGTTCTGGGCTCACACTCACTCAGATTCCAGCTTTCCTGTTCATCCCTGCACGTCACTCCCTGGCATGTTTTTGGCTTCAGCAAGTAGCTCCCTGGTGCCTACTTGGCATCAGGAGGCAGCTCCCAGGTGCACGTGTGGTGTCAGGAAGCAGCTCCCTGGTGCGGGCATGGTGACAGCAAGCAGCTCCCCATTGTGCACCTGGCATCTGGAAGCAACTCCCCGGTGCAAGCCTGGTGTCAGCAAGCAGCACCCCAGTGCAGGCCTGGTGTCAGCAGGCAGCTCCCACCGCAGGGCTGGCATCTGGAATCAACTCGCTGGTGCAAGGCTGGCATCAGGGGGCAGCACTCTGGTACGGGCCTGACATCAGTGGGCAGCTCCACAGCGCAGGCCTCGTGTCAGCGGGCAGCTTTCCAGAACATGCCTGGCTTCTGAAAGCAGCTTCCTGGCATGAACATCATGTCTGGAAGCAGCTCCCTGGCACACACCTGGAGTCAATGGTCAGCACTCAAGCACAGGCCTGGAGTCAGCAGGCAGCTCCCTGGTGCGGGCCTGGCATTAGCGGGCAGCTCCCCAGTGTGCACCTGGCATCAGCAGGCAGCTCCCTGACACATGCCTGGCATCAGTAGGCAGCTCCCCGGCGTGTGTCTGGTGTCAGCAGGCAACTCCCTGGCACACACCTGGCATCAGTGGGCAGCTCCTCGGCACTTGTCAATAGTTACTTCTGATTTCTCTCACTCAAACTGTCCATGCTGACAGTTCACCTGCGCTGCCAGTGCGTCCACCCTATCAGTCTGCCTGTGCTGCCGGTCCAGAGCTCTCTTTCATAGATAATGTCCCCATATAAATAGTACACACTCATAATGTAGAAATACAGTAGTTGCTAAGTTCTTAACTTTCATAAGAGAGGAGCTCTGAAATTTTAAACAAAATATCTCTGTGAAGACATGATAAGATCCATTCTATTGCTGAACATAATTTGAGCAAAAAAGAAGAATCCCTAGCGTGGAAAAAGACAAAAATAAAAGGATCTTGGAAAATTGGATAAGAGTTTTTGCCAGTTAAAATCCATCATGTCACTAGCTAAAAATTCAAGAACATTTCAGTTATGGTTGACAGTTGCTGAGAACATGAAATGGTGAGACAAAAGAGTATTGTGGTTAAGAATACAGGCTTCAGAATCAGATGGATCTAGGTTTGAATCTCAATGTGCCACTTTCTGATACTGTGATGGGCTGATTGATCTCTTGAATTCTCAGGTTCCTCATATATAATAACAACAGTGATAGCAGTAGCATCCAATTTGCAAGGTCACTGTGAGATTCACGCATGTGATATGTCAGGACCTACACTAGTAAGCTCCCTTCCATGTCTAATACACAAGAACTGGGGAGGTGTTATCCCCATCTCACTTCCTCAATTCTGTTATGTCTTAAAGCATAGATAACCCTTCTCTGGAGAGGAAGGGTGTCTGAATTTGATTGGACAGTTTTTTCCATAGTCCAGCCTTTCTCCTCTTTCTAGCCTACTGAGATGGTTCAGGTTTGTGTATCAACTTGGAAGCACACGACTCTCTGCTTTGATAGTTATAATACTTCCATACTTTTGATGAAATCTGATGTAATAGAATCAAGCCCTTGATGAGATTTCCACTGAGCAGTCAAGCAGTTGAAAGAGTGTTAAATAGGAAGTATGGCAGAGATTGCAAGCTTTTGCTAGATCCAGATCCTATCCTGTATTTGGCTCTTGCCTGGTCCTTGAACTAGTGGCCTGCATTGCTTACCAACTTTGGATTACTCATGTTCCACAGTTATGTGACTCAGGAACAACCTCTCTCCTGAGGCCTGGCCTGAGGGCTTTGGACTTGCCAGCCTCTGTTAAGTGGGTGAATAATTTCTTTTAGACAACTCTCTCTTGCTAAAAATACACATATCAAGTTTTATTTGTTTTTGCTTCTCTAAGACACCTAAACTCCAAATTTGTGTGCTGCACTGTAGTCTTGGTGGTCTAGAGGCAATAAGCTGTGTTACAATCCTGAGAGCACATGGTTTGAATCCACCAGCTGCTCCACAGAAGGATGGGCAATTTCTCCTGTGTGATTAACTGACTCTGAAAACCTGCTGAAGGGTCAGCTATGCATCAATTTCAACTCAACAGTACTGAACAACAACCACTACTCTCATCTTGGAGATATTTCTTGGAGAAAGTTAAGCCAGAGTACTCCTGAGAGGCAAGGATGGTGAAACTTCATCTCACATACTTTGGGTATGTTGTTAGGAGAGGCTGTTCCCTGGAAAGGGATATTATGTTCAAAAGATGGAGGGTTTAAAAGAGAAGATGACCCTCAACGAGAAGTATTGACACAGTGATTGTGGGAATGGTCTCTAGTATGTTAAAGAGGATAAGGATGGCACAGTCTAGAAGAAGGTTCAGATCTATTGTTCATAGAGTCACTATGAGTCGTACTTGAACAAACGGCATCTAACAACAGCAATGCTAGTCATACATTCTGTTGAAAGAGGCCTTCTACTCTAGGGACAGTTGGCACTTCTCTAGTGTGCTATGACTGAACAGTTAAGTCTTACTGATTCTAGAGTGCAGAATTATAAAGCCTATTTTCCCACAGGTACAAATCACATTTTTGAATAGCAGCCTTCTTTACAATAAAACTGACATGGACATACCACACAGAATGTGCCCCTGGTTCATGTTTTCTCTGGAGAGTGACTCTTGGTTTTTAATCTCTCACCTTCACATAAGTACTCTTCAGTGGGCTGAGAGTTGCATTATAAAATTACATTTACACTTGGGAAAAAAAATCAATGCAACCTTTTCAACAAAACAGCATGTGGGAAACGTATCAAGTTTCATTCAAAATGCAATTGATATTTGGATGGATCATGTTTAATGGATCAGAATCACATATAGATATTTTTAAGTGTTATAAGGGACAACAAAGGAGATCTGAGCTTAGGACATTGTGGTACCAGGTAAGACATCACTACAGATAAAGCAACTGCTTGGTCACAACAATAATAATCAGTATCAAGTAATGTTTTAAGTGTTTTCCCTCCTGATATGACAGTTTGGTCTTTACACATGGGTATGTTAATGTATTTAGTCAGTTAGGGCTTGAGGTTCGTGTATGATGGACAGTCATTTTCCCCATTTAAAATAATGAGACAAGAGCTACTCTTTGGCAATTTTGTGTAGAACATTTGATTTCATTAACAGAAAACCAATGCCTGAATTTTAGGCCTAACATCTGCCTTACCTTCTTGTTTGAGTTTTCAACTGGTTCAAATTGTAACAGTAAAAGCAGATGGCTATTTGTTGGCCCTACTAATAAATAGAATACAACAAGGAGAATATGTCACTTACAAGATTAGACTACAAAAGACCATGGTCCTGAATGCTTACTTACTCTGATGAAACACACTGCCATGCTGTGTGTGAACTGTCCTATGGAGAGGCCCATGAGTTGAGGAATTAAAACCAGGTAGGAATAAAGGCCATCTGCCCAACAGTCTGGGAGGAACTGGGTCCTGTCAACAACTACATCAACAAATTGGAAATAAATCCTCCACTAGCTGATCCTTTAATTGATTGCAGTCATGGCCAGCACAATGATTTCAGCTTTGTGGGAGGCTCAGAGTCAGAAGACCCAGCTAAGCTCTGCACAGATTTCTGACCCAAGGAAACTGTGCAATACTAAATGGTGATTGCATTAAGCCCTAAGATCTGAAATATTTTACTATGCAGCAGTAGATAACTATTATACTCAAAGAATCATGGTGAATGAAAGACTAAATGCATGACTTAATAATCTCCCAAAGAGCTCAATTGATTTCGAGCTTTAGATTCTTACTTCCAAGAAATAGAGCAAGACTTGCTGAATATGCTTGGTGTTTATGGACAACTAAGTAGCACACATGTCCTGAACTTGGTTGATAGGTTTGTACCATTGGCATGGAGTTCATTCAGATTCATAGGAGAGAGAAGAACTTCTCCACAAGGCTTCCAAAGCTACAGTCTTTATAAGTGTAGATTGTCACCTCTTTTACTTAGAGACACTGGAGCGGTTCAAACTGCTAATGTTTCAGTTAGAAGCAAAGCACTTTAACTACTGTGCCACCAAGGCTCTTTAAGATTTTCTTGGATCCCATCAATTTAAAGTAAAGATAAATTTAGATAATTATAGTCTGGGAGGAATCGTTGTCATTACTAGCTCAATGTCCTCATTTTACAGAAAAGAGAAGTGAAATTTAAGTGAATTAAATAAATGACTTATTGAGGACCACAGAATCACAGCATCCTACTAGAAATCATGTTTCCATATATGCACGCTAGGGACCCTCACTAGCATCTTACAGCATCATTTAAAGAATGGAATGATGGGAGAGGACTGGAGAATCCTTGAATATAAATAATAAGTGGGTAGTATTAAAGAGTGCAATCCACAAGAGGGATCTGCATAAAAGACATAAAAATTCTAGTACTGTATCTTGTATGAGGGAATACTGGAAATAAAAAAATATCCATGGTCTGGTTAACTAACCATCTTGAAGCTCATATAAAAAGAAGAGAATGGGTGGGGGTGTCTCCATCAGCTAGATGAGAGGTAAGCAGGGGCAGGTGGGCACCTCATGGCACACAGGCAAATCAAGGCAGAAACATCCACATGGGATGTGATGACAAGTGGTGGTGAAGTGATTCAGGAAATAAGATAAACAGGTGACAGCAAGAGATGGTGGGTATCATATTTCAGGAAATTTACCAGTTTCATGGTCTTGAAGCAAAAAGGAATAGGAAAAAGTGAAATCTGTAGATAAAGGGTTTGTCCTGTGTTCAGAATATGCCAAGACCTTTACCTGGATCTTGCATCACTGGGTTCTCAGGGGCTGCCAGATATGGCTGGGTAAAGTTCAGTCCAGACACTTATACACTGTAGCCCTGTGGAGAGGCTAACAAAGCTTTAGGAAAGGACATGTTAAGTTTAGTAAAATTACTGACTTCTTTAGCTTCTTCAGACTCACAATGAAGAGATGAAAAAGTAACAACCTGTTCTAGTGTAATCTCATAGATTCTGAGATCATTCTCTAACTCCTGACACCAACACTAAGGAGCGAGAAAGGAGACAAAAGCTAGTGGGATGGAGTCACCAGTGCAGATTCCAGTGCAGCCTGGCTGTGCCCCCCTGCACTTCATTTCTCTCTGCTGCCCAGTGCAGACTCTAATAGCTGCCTGTGTCCTGGCTCTCAAAGATTCTGTGAGGGGCAAAGTGTAAAAGGTGTCAAAAAGCTGTACAAATGCTTGGCTATCTATACAAAGCATCAGTCAAGTTTTCCATTGCACCCATAAAAAGTGGTCCTGACTTCCTCCACAAAGAACAATGAAGTTCAAAGGTGGAATTAAATGAAATTGCACCACTTTGTCACAGCATAATGTGTGCTGCAATAACTAACTGGGCTGAAGGTGATTCACCAAGGCAATCTGATAATGGTCTTGCAAAGCAGGGCACTTCACTCCTGTAATCCCTGCCAGGTACCAAGAGCTATCAAATTCTCCTAACACTACCAGATGAGAATGATGACAGGGTTAGCGTCATAGCTAAGGGTAGCTGCTGTAACATGAATCCCCAGATCTCCATGATCAAATACAAAATAAGTGTATCATTCACTGATGTTGTTAGTATCCTCAAATATGACTCAGTGACCCAATGAACAGTAGATATGAACTTTGTCTTATCCTATGCCATTCTTATCATGCACTGATGTTGTTAGGTGCCCCTGAGTTAAGTATGACTCACAGTGACCCTACGAAACACAGATCTGAGCCCTGTACTAACCTGTGCCATCCTACAATCTTTGACACAGTCAGGCCCACTGCTGCAGTTAATGTGTCAGTCACCTGGTTGAGTGTCGTCTTCTCCTCTGCTACCCCTCACCTTTCCAAGCTTGATGTCCCTCTCCATAAAATAGCCTCTCCTTACGGAATGAGGGTTGCAGAGTGGATTCTTTTGCTTTTCAAGGAGAGGAGCGAACAGGGGGTAGGGGTGGGGCAGGCGAGGAGAAAAGTGCAACAATGAATGAATGGAATTCCAAAATCTCTGTAGATGTTCATTGACATTAAAAATAAATAAACAGTTCTTGGTTTTAGTCCTAGGTCCATGATCCAC
>NW_006399865.1:7582467-7587958 GCF_000299155.1 Elephantulus edwardii
CGCTGAAAAACAAGGAACTCATGCAATATCCAAAATGGGTGACCCTGGAGAACATTATGCTGAGTGAAATATCTCAGTCACAAGTGGACAAATACTGCATGGTCCCACTGTTGTAAAAACAGGACTGACATCGGGGTTGGGGAAGACTGAGAAGGATGGGTTCAATAATGTACACTGCATTGAAACAGATGAAGGAGAAAGCTGTGATTTGGTATTTTTGTCATGACAGGAGTTCAGAACAAAAGCTACATAGTGGAGTGGACCTGGGGGGGGGAGGATTGTAAAACAATGAAAAAAATTTTCTTATACTTTTCAAAGAGTAGAGTTTACTGGGGGTGAGGAGGGGTGGGCAGGTAGAAAATTGCAACAATGAATGAATGGAAATCCAAAGTCTCTTTAAATTTTCATTGAAATTAATAATAAAAATTCTTTTTTAAAAAGACCTAAAAATAAATAAATAAATAATTGTTTTTAAAAAATAGCCTCTCCTATCAAGATGCCTTTAGTATGTGAGATCAAACTTTATTATCTTTTCCTCCAAGGAGTGCTCCGGCTGTACCTTCTACAAGGCATATTTGTTCTTTTGACAGCTCATGTACTCTTTTCCAACACTGAAGTTTAAAGCTATTAATTCTTGTTCTGTCATCCTTATTCCTTGTCCAGCCTTATTCACTGTCAGATCGTATAGCAAGTGACTGAAAGATCATGGTCTGAATCAGGTGTACGTTAGTCCTCAAACTGTTATCATCCACTGATAGGAAGCCCAAGTGGCCATTTCTGATTGGCAGGTGGCTCTCTTCTAAGCAGTGACTCAGGGCCCCGTGTCCCTCAGTCTTGGAGCTCTACCTTCACCACAGGCTCCAAGACCACTTCTGGAACCTCTGAGTCTGTTTGATGTAGTTCCCAAGTTTTAGGAGTTTTGTTTTAAATTTTCTTTCTTTCGTTGTTATAGAGAAAATATATGGTAAAACATACACAAATCAGGTGGTGTCTCCTTGTACCATTTAGGGCCAAAGATCACATCCTTTGATTGTTGTTCTTCTGTTAACATAAACTCATTGTCCACCTGGGTTCCCTTCTAATCTTCCTACTGTCAGTTTGACCCCACATACATGGTTCTAAAAGAAGCTTAACGCTCCAGGCTAACATTTTTTACTAATTAAGTTAAACATTTGTTTCATTAGGAGCACTGGTGGCCCAGTGGAGTAAGTACTGGGATGCTCACCAAAAAAGTTGGTGGTTTAAACTCACCTGTCACTCACTCCATGGGACAAAGATAGGGCATTCTCCACCTATAAAATCACAGCCTGGGAGACACTAGAAGACAGCTTTGTCCTGTCCTGCCCTGTCCTATGAGAGTTGGAATTAATTCAACTGCAACGAGTTTGGGGATTTATTGCTTGGTTTTAAGAAATTATCAGGATAATTTGGGTTTAAAGTGTAAACATTATTTCAGGGCAATAATTCCAGGGGCTTATCTGAACAACATAGCTCCAGAAAGTTTAGCGTTCACAAGGTTTTTCAATTCTACTTTGCACTTCCTCACTTTGGATAAGACTTATTCTATGGGATTTTTTATTACAATATTCAGTAGTGGTAGTGGGGCATCATCTAGCTCTTCTGGTTTCTTAGGAAAGGCAGTTGTTCATGGAAGCAATGAACCACTCATTCCTCATTCTCTTTCTAATCCTGAGGTTCTTCTTCCCGAGCTCCAGGTTAACAGAGACCAAGTACTGTGACTCAGATTGCCTAGCTGTTGAGTAACAGCTTGATCCTGTAAAAGGAAAGCTCAAACCTCTAAGGGGCAGATGGCCCTCTCTGCTTCACTGAGAAACAAACAGAACACAGATCTTTCCTGCTATGCATCCTTCCCTTTTGCCCACATTTCTAGGTAATACACACATGAAAGGTTTTCATAACTCAAAATGTTACCAATAAAACTGTATTTCTGGGAATCCATTGACATATATCCTTAAATCAAATGAAGAGTCCTTCATGGTTCTAAATAAGAGATAAGAAGCTTACAGAGGGCATTTTAAACAAAACTGTCTTTGAAGTCAAGACAATCTAAGTGCTAATCACTGCTCCAGGACAAAGAGGAAGAACCATGAACAATTGATTTAACCCTTCTGAGCCTCTGTGTCTTCAGTAGCAGCATGAGCTCAGTCAGCTCCTGAAAGGTTCTATGAAGACTCCTTAACATGACATAGTAAGTTGTGGGCTCACAAAATGCACTCAGTAAATAGTGCCCTAAAAAAACTTGGGGAAATGTGCAATAATGAACAAATTAAAAAATTAATAATAATTAAAAATAGCTCAAACTCTCTTGTCGACTAAGTTCTGACACACAGAAACTCTAAACCAGGTTGTTCAAGACTGTAAATCTCAAGAGGAAAGGGGGGGTCATCTTTGTCAATCACAGCTGCTGGTGGATTGAAACAAACATATTCACAGCCTCTGAATTAGCAGTTTGTGCCACCAGTGATCCCCAGTGCTCTCAAGGAATCTACAAAATTTGAACACATTTTTGTAATAGCAATTCCATTCTCAGGTATACACCCAAAGCATACACATGTTCACCAGAGTGTCCACTGAAGCACTGTGTAAAAGAGCTAAAATCCATAAACTAGACCAGCTATTCTCACTGACAGTTATGAGCCAATTCCAACTCAACAGTACATAACACCATCATTTTCATCATCATAACAGATTATTGACTATAAAGAAAAACCACAATAGTTGTCACTGTCAATTCCAATTCATAGCCACCATGTGTGTCAAAGTAAAACTAGACTTCACTGAGGTTTCAATGGCTGAGATAGTCTGGATAGAGATCACCAAGTTTTGTGGTGTTTTGTTTTGTTGGGGTTTTTTCTCCAAGGGGCTTTTGGGTGGATTCAAACCACCAATGTTTCACTGAGAAGGTGAGTGCTTAACCATTTGTGCCAGCTTAAGAGTCTGACTGACAATACAGCAATAAAAACGAACAAACTGCATACACCAACTACTACTTGCACCAAGATGGATGAATCTCACAAACAGAAAATTGAGCAAAAGAGGCTAATGAATGCCTCCTGTGTGATTCCATTTGTATACACTTCCAAACAGGTAGAATAAATCTCTTCTGTTGGAAGTGAGCCTCTCTGGAAGGGGTTACTGAATGGAAACAGAATGTAGCTGGCTAGTGGGATGCAAGCAGTGTTCTCTTTAGGCGTTAGGGTTGTCATAGATTACATTGTGTCCCTCAAAAAAGGGTTACCTTGACGGGCCTAAAATTCTCAGTGGTTTGGCAGTTAAGTAATGATGTAATCTGACAGTTATATAATGGAATAATCATGCCCCCCCCAATGATGTGATCTAATCAGCAAAACAGCTGTAAAGGGATTAGAACAGGATGTAACACTTTAATTGCTTAAAGAAATGCCAATAAATTATACCTACTTTTAAAGAAGGAAAAAGAATGAGAAGGGATAACTGTGAAAATGTCTGAAAAAGGCAGGAAATGGTGAGGATGTAGAATAGGAACCAAGAGCTTGTGGATATCTAGTACTTTTCTAAACCATATCATTCATTCTCATTTTCTCTCATATTCTCCCTCTGTCTCTCTCCCCCTCAACCACTTCCACACACACTCACACACCCCTAATCCCTGCCAATGACAAGGTCCAGGATACTTTTTCACAATGTCCCTGGCATTCTTATTTAGGCTAAGTTTATGCTGCTAAAAATACAAGCCTTCCCTATGGGCAATCCACTACATGTCTTCCAGATTATAATGTGCCTTTCTCTTCCATATGCCACCCCTGTCATTTCTGTCACTGTGATTCTTCTTTCCTGTGTACTTGTGGTATACTTGGGAAGGTAAAAGTGCAAAATGGGGGCCTATCTTTTACCACCCCCAACCCCTAGATCTCTTACCTCAATCATGTGAGAGTTTCTAAAATTCTGATTATCCAGAACTCATCCTTAGCTAATATTACCAGTAGAGAGCCCAGCTTCTATAGAAGCAACCAGACAATTTCTCAAGCCTCTTCCCACCAGTCTTACATACACTGAATGAGGTGACCATCTGCCATCATAAAATCTGTGTCATGTGTAGTTACCACATATCACAAAAGGTCACTAAGATTATAATGACAGAAGCACTGATCAGTACATTTGCTTTCATTTTATGTCATTTTATAAATGTTAGAATCTATAGAAGGCTTAAGAGATGACCTTTCCATTGAAATCTAAGAATAAAATCAAAGCCAGGAGAGTTGGATAACTTGTTTAAAGTCACAAAGGTGGTCGTGACTTCAGATTTCCTGCGTCCAAGCCAGCACTCGTTCCACTACACTTTACCTCCAAGGAGCCACTTATCACTTTATGTAATATGAAAGGAAGAATCTTGTTTCAGCATTCTCCATCTCCCATTTCAGTCATAACTCCCAGATCGGATGCCTGCATAATGAAGTACTTTGTGTCTAAAGTAAAGATATTGGGATATTTTTAGAAAGTTTCTAGAAGTGGTGCCAGTTAAATTGTTATTTCCCCAATTGTCTCGTTTCCTCCACTTTATAAGATATTTTTAAAGAAAAGATATAAGAATAAATCAAAGTATTTAACATGTTACTGATCACACTTCTGAAAAACAAAATTAGGTAGGAGGCGTTGCATTTCCAGACCTCAAAATCTAATACACAGCCATAATAACCAAAACAGCATGGCACTGGTACAATGATAGCCACATAGACCACTGGAACAGTATTGAGAACCCAGAAAGTAACCCATCTACATATAGTCAACTGGTATGCGACAAGAAAACCTATCAAATGGAGAAACAACAGCCTCTTCAACAAATAGTGCTGGCAAAACTGGACTTCTACCTGCAGAAAGCTGAAGGGGGATATCATACACAAAAAATCAACTTAAAAAAATTAGAGACCTAGGGGTAAATCCTCAAACCACGAGAATCATAAGACCCAAAATGGGACCAAACTTAGAAGGCATAGCCTATGGTATAAACAGCCTGGCAAATATAAACAGGAGACGATAATATCAATGAATAGGACTTTCTAAAGATTAAATCCCTGTGTGTATCAAAAATTGTCTCCTATAAGGGTCAAAAGAAAACCTACTGACTGGGAAAGAAATGTGGCAATCACATTTCAGACAAGGGTCTCATATCAAAACTTTACAGAAACCTACAGGGCCTCCACAAGAAAAAGACTGATCACACAATTACAAAATGGGCAAAAGACATGGAAAGGCTTTTCACATAGAAAGATGCTCAGATGGCCAGTAGACACATGAAGAAATGCTCAAAATCACGAGCAATAGGAGAGATGCAAATCAAAACCAAAATGAGATATACCATCTCACCCCAATAGCAGTGGCAAAGTTTAACAGGACAGCAACCAATAAAGGTTGGAGAGGATGTAAGAGAGATAGGAACTCTTATACATTGTTGGTGGGATTGTAAAATGGTATAACCACTCTTTTTTTTTTT
>NW_006399865.1:7588188-7673484 GCF_000299155.1 Elephantulus edwardii
GTAAACATAACCACTCTTGAAGGTAGTTTGGTGTTTCCTCAAAAAGCTGATCAGAGAAATTCGGTATGACTCAGCTATTCCACTGATAGGAATACAACCCAAGGAAAGCAGCATTATGCACAATAGCAAGAACACAGAAACAACCCAAATGTCGAACAACATATGAATGGATTGAGAAATTGTGGTACATTCACACAATGCAGCACTCAGGAGCAACAATTTTTTAAAAAAAAATACTATGTAACATTGGAGAGACTAGAGAACTTTATGCTGAGTGAATTAACTCAGTCTCATGAGGATAAAAATGCTGCATAAGAGCATTATTGTAAAAAGAGAAAGATAACTAGTAAGATGTGTATAAAAGTTCAAAGAAGAAAACAACAGGGAGAGTGAGAATATGGAGGGGGAGAAATCACTGAGTTTCATGTTTGGTAGGTAGAGGGAAGGGGTTGAATGAATTGGAAAAGATCCAGTGGGGACCTGAAAAGACAGATTAATAGTGGGCATAGATCAATGGAGATTAATTTTGTAAAACACAGTGTTAAAAATGAGCATATGAAACATAGTATGAAGGGATGTGTGAAACACAATGTATATGAATGAAATATAATGCATACAAATTTTGTGTATAAAATTGGTTTGCATACAAACCAATGTAAATAAATTTAAGGAAACATATTAGGATATATTAAAAAATAAAATAAACCTGAAAGGTGATTTAATTTTATGTTTTCTTTATTTTCTTTTCTTAAGCTAGCCTAATTTAAATCTTCAGATTACAAATGAGAAAAAGAAATGGTAATGCAATCTGTCTTATTATGTCAAGAATGTAAGCTTTGAAGTTAATAAGATTTAATCTACCCATCTTTCACATTTAAGGCATCTTTATAATTGGTAGCCTTTAGATGAGGCAGAGTGAATGAAGATATTTAGTTTAAGAAGTGGGATGAGTTCTACAGATGTAATCACAGGTCTTTTATCAAGAGTGTTAGGATCTGAGTTTTTCACCTTCAGAGTCTATTTTTGTGATTTAAATAGTTTTACAAAGTATATTGGTTCTTCATTCACCCATTAACATTTTGTTCTATAACATTAATTACAATACATACCATGGAATCAAATTTTCCCCACTTCCCCATTACAACTCTGATTTCCATCAATCCTTCTACCATACCCTTCCCTGTCTTTAGAGCTTTATCCTTGGGCAAATACTTAGAGCAGATTTTTAATTTTTCTTTCATGGTATCTTTTAAAAGTGCAGGGAATTTTTGTATAGTGTGTTCCTTAGGTCATATCACTTAGAATTTGCTGTGTAGGGGAGCTCAGGTGGCCTAGTGGAAAGAATCTGCACTGCAATCCCAGAGGTGCACGGTTCAAATTCACCAGATACTTTGCTGGAGATAGAGGGACAATCTCCTACTGTACCAGTCAGATCTGATTTGATGTTACATGCACAAAAAATAATAATTTTTTAAAAAATGCAAAAAAGATAATTTGCTGTGTAGATGTTGTGGTTTATAAAAAATTTTATTACAACAAAATATAAATTTTTTAGTACTGCAGTAGGTGACCTGGATGGTTCTGGTTTGGGCCAGCTTAGCCAGCGTGATCCAAAATGGCTCCTAGAATTCACCTTTCTGGCAAGTAGCTGAGTACCAACAGAGATAAGAATGGCTTAGCCACTTGTCTCTCAGTGTCTCACAAACAATGCTAATTCTGATGTGATCCTAATGGTCACACAGGACTCAAGTACAGCAGAAAAGCAGTCCTCAAAGACCTTCCAAGCCTTTATTGCATCATCTTTGTCAAAATTCCATTGATCAAAGAAGCTTCACAAAGCTGGCTAAAGTCAGTCTGGGATAGGACACACAGAACCATGGATCCCAAAACCATGGAGTGTTATGGTCCTTCTGACGATTTACCCCAGTCATTGGGCTTGAATAAAATGTTTATTCAAGGCAAAAAATTCCCTATAAATAGAAAAAATCATGAGAAACAACAGAGGCCTCCTCTAAAAAAAGGTATGAACACTTAATTTTATAACTGTGAAAGAATCTGAGAGCAGGGTCCACACCAGAGAGGAAAAACCAGCTGGTACAAGGTTTAAACTAAATAGTGAAAGGGTTTAAACTAACTAGTAAAGAGCTTAGACTAATAAACTAATAAAGGGTTTAAACTGATTAGTAAGGGGTTTATAGTAACTAGTTTATATTAACTAGTAAAGGGTTTAAACTGACTAGTAAGGGGTTTAAACTCATTATTAGTAACACTAGCTATAAAGGGTTTGTCACTCCTGCTTTTTTGTTGGGTGAAATTTCACTCTGAAAATGAACTGCAGTGCTCTCTCTGAAACTCTAAATAACCCAGCTCACCCAAACAGTGGAGGGTTAGGGAATTATGTGCACAGTTATGGTCCTCTACTGTTAAGAGAAGGGAGCTTAATGGTGTAGTCCACAGAGAGTCCACCAGCTGCTTAGAGGGAGAAATGTAGGCAGTGTCCTTCTCTGTGATTTACTTGGAAACCCAATGGAGGGCCAGCTGTGAGTTGGTTACAGCTGGATGACAGTGAGTGAGGGAGAAACAATGAGAGAATGGTGTTAAGAGACAGCTGCAGATCTGTCTCCGTACTGGGGTCAGGATGTAACATGCTGAGACTCTGGTAAAGAATATATATATAGGGCATGGAGTAGATATGTCTTTAATTATATTTAGTACCTATAGAATTTAGCATCATATCTATCACATGTATAGCAGAGGTAACGGAAAAGTGTAACATTGGCATATGCAGTGATTTAAGAAGTAAATGGGAGAAAGATTTGTTTGGAGTTTAAATTGAGACAGTGGTGGTCAACCTTAAAAATATGCCTATTCTGCCTATCAACTGATTGCTAAAGAGCATGGTTATCACTGATTGGTGGCTGTCAGAGTGTGACCAATGATTGGTTGAACAGCTTTAGAACCAACCAGCTTTATGTGTTACCAAGGCAAGAGAATAGTCAGCCTCCCTAGAAGTGTGACAATTTTCTATGAATCTTCCAGAATAAACTGCATAATTAATGAGGGCCACTGCAAAAGCTACATTAGCATGGCCATACCTGGTATAGTCATGATTTCACAAGGGGCTATGAGCTCATTACTGCATAAGGTGTGACTCCTCTATGAGGTCAAGGCCATGCAAGTTAAAACTCAAAGTCACTGCCCAGTAAAAATATAACAGCTCCATCAGTGTAAGCAGGCACATTCTGCTCCTCCAAGGAGTAACTACAACAATCCTAAGTCAAAATAATGGCACATAATCACAAACATAGACATACTACCTACACTCACACTAAACCCAAAGAGAATAAGAGAAGGTGTGGAATACTGAAGAAAAAAATGAAACGGGAAGAAAACCAGGAAGGTAATATGTTTTGTTACAATTATATTTATTACATTATAAATTAGTATGATTACATTACACATTAGTATAATTATAATATACATTTAGTATACTGTATACATTATACATTAGTATAATTATGCTAAATGCCAGTGAATTGCACACTTGACAATGCTTACTTGTCTCTGAATTTTACTTCAACACCAACACAAATTAAAACTATAAACAGGCATAAGAAAGTAGGTCTGAGCCTATTAAGGAAAGGATAGCCTGTTAAGAAAAGGATCACGGATTTCTCCTGTAGGGGTAATCTTAAAATTATTTTTAGCAGGCAGATAGTTTATGAATGTTATTTAAGGAATAGTCTGCATATTCATAAAATAAAACAAGGATAAATATATATAAAACCATTATTACAGAATAAGTATAAGGATCCAAGAGGGGTGGGAGAGGCTAGAAGCAGAAGGATGAGGTTGTGTAGGGGGAAGAGAGGATTAATCATGAGCTTGTACAATTTGATGGGGGGCTTAAGGGAAATGGAAAGAATTTATTCTTGAAAACAATGTATTTGGATTTTGTAAATAAACTAGTAGGGAGAGAAAAAACATCACCCAAGTCAAACCCAGAAAAGGGGGGTGGTGGTGACAGAGAAGGGTCAGTTGTCAATGATTCCTGAAACAATGAGACTTTAAACTGAAGGATGTCAGAAGGGATGAAGAGAAGAGGTAAGCAAGAGATGGGATTTTTAAAAACAGAATAGACCAAGTATAGAGGTGAGAGATTTCAAGCAATTGGGGACTGAGCTGCTGCTGAGAGTGAATGGTAATATGACCCAGGCTGAATAACAAACAAGGGGCAGCTTTGAGAGGAAGCCTAATTTTCAAGCATCTCTGTATGTGGGGAGGGTGTGTAGACAATAGTTTAGGAGAGTGATTGTATGATCTCGACAAAGAATGAACTTTTAGAGCTCAGAGACACAATAGCCTCTTTTGACCGGACCCAAGGAAAGTGGATCACTCCTGGGCCAGCAGGTCTCATCCCTTTTTAGAACAGTAACTGTAGCGTTGATAGAATGGATAGCAGCCATTTCAGAAGCTCTAAGAGGGAGCTTAGAGGCTGTAGGTGGAAAGGAAGTAGCAAAAAGACACTGCTTGATGGATACAGGGAAAATGAAGTCAGGGAGGAAGAGTGGCGGCTGAGGTCACTCAAGAGCTGCTGAGGACCTCTGAAGTCAGGAAGAGAGGAGGAGAAGGGAAGCTAATTATCAGAGAGTTCTCTAAGAAGACAGGTGCCATCAGATAAATGGATACAGAGAAGTCAGAAAGATTCTGATAAACTGGGAAAATGAAGTGGAGGATAAACAATGGCTGTGTGGGGAATATGAGAAGCAGTCTTTAGGGAAGCATGATTTTTTCCAGAAGAGGACAAGTATACACTATTTAGAGAGGTAACCCCAGACAAAGGGTGAAGAAAGGGACACTCTGATGAGAGGTGGTAAGCCTGACTAGGGGGTGGGGGGAGATAAAGAGAATATGATGGACTGACTTTGAAGCAGAAACCAGCAGAGGCAGTCTCAAGTCAGGGTAGAAAAAGAAGGCCATTCCAGAGGCAGTTACTTCAGCATGTAGAGGGAGAGTGTACTTACTGCTTAAGGATAGCAGAACCAAAGATGCCCTCTTTGTGAGAACATCAGTCTGTATTCCATTAGTTTCTGTGCTGGGCCCATGCCGTGCTTTTCTACATAGCAAACAATGCTCCTGTGATCAAAGGCTCCCAACTCAACAGTGTTCTTCACAATATTCCTGTTTTCTTTACAGTTTCATTTGTGGACACCCCTAGCAACATCAGTACAACAACAGAAGAGAGCAGCAACCAAGAGGAATCAGCTAGCAACACCACCTATGCAACTACTGCTTTGGAGAAAAAAAACAACTAAGTGCCCTGGTGAACTCGGGAGGAAAACAATGAAATGTGATGTCTTTAGTTCAGAAAGGACATCAGCAGAAACCAATAAACCTTTTTAGGACCAAATATTTTTGTGGTTTATAATTACTATACCAGCAGCCAATTTGTTTTCCTACCCTAGGCTTGCCTCCTTTTAATTGATTCTCCAAAGTTTTTGCAGGAAGATACATTTTCAATTCATTTTGCTCTTTAATTCCACTTTCTACAACCCTTCATCCTGGAATCCCTGGGTGAGTGGTAATGGTTTTCATTCAACTACTAATTGAGAGGTTGGCAGTTCAAAGTCATGATGAAAGAAAGGCCTGGAAATGAATTTTCTTTAAAAAGACAGGATTGGAAACTTGCCTCAGTAAGGATTGAAGCAAGAAAACCCCGTGCAGCTCAGTTCTACTCATAAACACACAGGATCACCAGCCCATATTCTACTCTCACATAGTTTACAGGGCGCTGAGCAATTTAGCACTAGCCTACTTTTCTGATCTCTGGTTAGACCACTTTTTGCTTTGAATACCTGTATTTTAGAGACTGGTTCCAAATGAGGTGCTAGAATGCCCATTGTCCTACAAGCTCCTTACCTTTAGGCCACCAGAACTTGCTGTGTGAAAATCCACCTTCCTTGATTTCAAAAGTCCTCTGCCTTTCTCCTTTGACTCAATCTCACTCCTAGGCATCTACTCAACATCCGTTGTTCACCAAAGTCAAGGTTGTCCGTAGCAGCACTGCAAGTAATAGCTCCAAATTAGAAGCAGCTCAAATCACCAACAATAACATAAATACAGTGTGATGTCTTCTTAAAAAGCAATGCTACACACCACAAATGAATGTCACAAACTTAACATCAGGGAAAAGAAGCCAGTTATAGAAGAGGACATACTATGTTATACCAAGCATATAAAGTACAGGGGGGGAAAAAAGGTCTAAACTATGGTGCTACAAGTCGGGGTTACAAACAGGTTCACCCCTGTGGGAGGTGAGGGGTGGGGGTCACAGGTTGGAAGAGGGCACAAGGGCATGAAGCTGTTTCTTGATATACATGATGGTTGTACGGTACTCAACTTTTGGACAGTTTAACAAGCTGCACACTTAAAATTTGAGCGTTTTTCTGTAAGTCATGCTACAGTCATTTAAGTTTTTAAAAATCTCTACACTGCATTAGAACAGATGAGGGGAAGAACTGATTAAAAGGAATACATGATCAGGCATTATATATATGATAAGAATCTGGAAAAGGGGGCATTGCAGTGTGGGCTGGGGGAGAGGGAAAGAAAATGTGCAACAATAAGAAAAAACATATTAAACAAAACAAAATTTTAAAAATCTCTACTTCCAGGAATATCCTCTACTGTTGAGGTTGGTTGTGGTTTTTGGTTTTTGAGGTCTGGAGGTGTTTAGGGTTTTTTTCCCCCTCCCTCACTTGTTTCTGCTCTTTGAACTCTCAAGATTGCTCCCTCCAGAATCCTTTTCTCAAGTCTTACAGTATTTTAGCTTCTCCTGCTGTGGATGCCAGAGTCCCCTGTTGTTCTCCTATCTTAACAGCTCTCCATATCTAATTGCAACCACTTGTTAAATCAAGGCTTGCAAATTGGCTTTATATTTCTTTTCCAGCACATTATCAAAGTGTACACACTTTAATAGAGGACATTTGCAGACAGGAAGATTCATTTATATTCCCCAGGGGCAGCAGATCAGTCCTGATGAAGCAGAAGCCCTAGATGAGCCCACCAGTTCCTTACATATGACTGCAAATCAAAATGTCACAAGTTTAGCAGCTCAAAATAACACCCATTTCTGCTGTTTCCCTGTGTCCAGAAGACTGGACACAGCTTAGGTGAGTCTTTAGTGCAGGGTTTCACCGGGCTGCAGTCAACGTGCCTTTTATGAAGTCTCCAAATCCTTCTTCCAAGTTCATGTGGTTGTTGGTCAGATTCTTGCAGCTGCATGACTGAGGTCTCCACTTTCTCACAGGCTATCAGCTGAGGTCTACTCTCTGCTCGTGGGATCTACCGACATGCCTTGCCACAGGCCCACATGGTGGCTTCCTCCTTCCAAGTCAGCTAACACAAGCCGTATATATAATGTAATATAGTCATGCCAACCACATCCTTTGTCTTATTCTATTGTTAAGTGTAGAGTCTACGCTGATTCATAGTGACCCTAGCAACAAGAGATCAAAACCTTGTGCTGTTCTGTGACATCCACAAAATCCATTAGTGCAGACACTGTAGTAATTCATGTCACTGAGGGTCTTCCTCTCCTTTGCCGGCCCTCTATTTTTCTAAGTATGATGTCTTTTCCAAGGACTGGTCTCCTCTGACAAGAAGTATAAAGTAGGTAAGACCAAGTTTCACCACCCTTGCTTCAAACAAGCACCCTGGGAGCACCAAGACAGATTTGTCTGTTCTTTTGGCAGTCATCTTATATCTAATATACTTCTCTAATACCATAATTCAAAAGCATCCATTCTTCTGTTTTCTTCATTCACTGTCCAACTTTCACAGCATACAAAACAATTTCCTGGCTTGACTCAGACTGAGCTCTCTAGCTACTAATGCAATTTTTCAATCATTTCTGCATTTGGCTGCATCACCTTTATTTGGAATGGGCACAAATAACGAATCTCTTCTAGTCAGTTGGCCAGTTAGCAAGTGTTTCAAATTCTCAGCATAAGCAAGTGAACATGTTCAGGGCTCCAAGTGTCTGGGGAAACACGTCAATTGGTACTGCATCAATTCCTCACTTTTTGCTAATGCCTTCATGCAGTTTAGAGTCAATTCACAGGTTCCACTCACACACACATTGAAGGGAAATTATACAAAGGCATAATTCAGAAGGGATTATTTTAGGATCCTATCAACCACAAAAGGATAGTTAGTATCTGGAGAATGGGAGGGGTTTTCTAGCAATCTTCAAAATGGCTTTTGATGACTGCGTCTTGGAGAGCCCCTTCCTGCACCGTATCAGAGTAGGTCTGTATGAATGACAGCTTGCGAAGAAGGAATAGCATATGACTGCTAAGGCTTGGTCACCTTTCTTGAGTCACTCATTCTTGAAGCTAGAACAACAACAAAAACCATTGCTGTTGCATCAATTCTGAGTCACAGGGGTCCCATGCACTTCAGAGCAGAACTACTACACAAAGTTTTCAAGGCTGTGACCTTTCAGAAGTAGATGTCTCAGCAACAAGATTGGGATAAATATGTCTCAAGTTACATATTAAAAATGATCCATTGCTGATATAAAATTTGAACTTAACTGGGCATTTTATATTTTATCTGGACACCTTACAGGTTTAATTAGGTTTTATTAGTAACTCCAACCTATTACACTTAAAGTGATTCCAACTCATAGTGACCTATCATGATTGATGTTGTTGTGATATATCATCAAACTGACTGTGACTCTTAGTGATTCTCTGAAAAACAGAAGTGAACTCTGAAAAAAAAAAAGTAGATGTCCAGGCCTTTCTTCCAAGGTGCCTTCCACACTGCCAACCTTTCGGTTAGTAACTGGGCACTTAAGTGTCTGCTTATCCATGTCAGGAGGACTGTCCATTAACTCTCTGGGAGGGAAACTTGGCAAGGAACTAAGGTGTCCTGCCAAAACATGCCAGAAATGCCAGGGCAACAATTTGTATTTCAGCTAAACAATGACTATTTTTTTTGTAGACTAAGTCTGTCCTAAACACTGTATGTGGAAAAGGAAAGCACCATGGTTTATGTGAGATTCAAATGTCATGATTTGGAGGCTTTTTAAGTTTGTTTCGTTGGTGGATTTGTTTGGTTTTTTGCTTTTCTAAAAATCTGGCAGCCTGTCTACGAAGAGCCATGTGGATGAAGCCTCTCCTCAACCTGGCTGCAGTCAAATTTTCATCTACCTGTGGCCAATGGAGATTACCTCCCAGCCAAACAACAGGCCCATAAAGGGAACAGAAACACTCATGAGTTACATGCTCCTAAGAACAACTGCCCAGACAAGGTCAAAGTGGCAGCACTTGCCAAGAAGCACAGCTCAGAAGCAACAAGGGACAGGAAAGACTGGGGAACAGAAACTGGAAAGCCAGGGAGGAAACGCCAAGAGTGCTGTTACTTATATTGAGGGAACTGAAAACAATGTCATGAGCCAAAATACATATACACTGTCAAATGGAAAACTAATTTCCTCTGTAACTTTTCATCCAGATTTTTGTTGTTGTTGTTGTTGTTGTTGTTATGTGCCATCGAGTAGTTTGCGACTCATAGCGACCCTATGTACAACAGCCCTAAACCGTGCTCTATCCTGTGCCAATCTCATTGCCTCTGACAAACCCACCCCGAGTGAGCCAAAATACATATACACTGTCAAATGGAAAACTAATTTCCTCTGTAACTTTTCATCCAGATTACAATTTAAAAAATAATAGAAGTGAAATAGCTGCAGTCCCACCTGACCTCTTGATTACAACCTGGGGGAAATACAGACTCTGATTAAAGTGCGGTTACAGTGTGGGATCCCTGACCTCCAAAAAAAGACAGTACATGTTTAGTAAAGCCTCTAAGTCATTTGTTAAGGGATCTCTGGTGACAAAGTGGTAAGAAGCTGCACTGTAATCCAGAAGGCATGTGGTTTGAATCCATCAGCTGCTTTGTCGTAGAAAGATGGGCAGTCTCCTTCTATGCGATTTACTGTCTCTGAAAACCTGATGGAGGGTCAGCTCTGAGTCTGTTCCTATTCAATGGCACACAAAACCAAGTCAATCGTTACTAATAGCTAGTGCAACAGGCAACTAGGTTTGCCTGTTATCTTTGCCCATTAGCCTGTAACTACTTATGAGTCACAGTAATCGAGAATAAGCCCTTCATTTAAGAAACCAATCTCTTTCTCTATCTGAAGAGTAAGAAAATGGCTCAAAAATGACTTACATTTGTCATTTATTAATGAAATACCTCAGTGCCTATTGGATTGAATTAAATTTGTCAAACAGGACCTAGGGATGTCAGAAGGCATTTCTTGTGGTTCTTGTTTACGGAAGATGGCAATAGCAGCTTTAACGTAACAAAACCTGACAGCTCACTAGGGCCCCAAAATGCCAATGACAGGCAAGTGATGTCTGTTGTAAACAGAAGGGCCTGTAGTTCCCCCAGCAAAGACAGAGATGGCAAATGCACATTAGAAAGCCGGGAGAGAAATGCAGTGTCCACCCTGCCTTTGGAAAAGTGAGTAGAAAAGCATTTAAAAATGATTTACACATTATTAACTATGTAGCTGTAGAGAAAGGGAGAAATGGGAAACCACAGGGTTCCCCAATCCCTAGAGGACCTGTGGCAATGATTAGAGCCAATTTTAGCTGTCATAATGGAAAGGGGAATCCGGATTTGCTATTGGCTCCTAGTGGGTGGTCAGGGATGCCTGCTGTTTAGCACAGGACAGCCCCTATGACAAAGAAGAATCTGTCCCAGATGTCAACAGCGCTGCAGTTGACAAAACTGCTCAGGAGACAAAAATGAAGTCCTACTTTTGCTGTACACAGTGGCAAACTACCCACTGCCCATTGCTGTCAAGCCAATTCCAACCCTAGAGGCCAAAGCACCACGGCCCCACAGGGTCTCCAAGGCTGTAACCTTTACAGCAGGAGACTGTGCCTCTTCTCACTCCCGTGGAGCAGCTCCTGGGTTCGAAATGCTGACTCTTCACTTAGCAGGTCAGAGCACTTAAACCACTGGGCCACCAACCACAACTCTTTTACTGACAAATTCTATTTGTGCGATTCTCTGGTCTTCAGGGAATTCTTACTTTGAAGACATTCAGTTCATTGATTCACTCTACACTTTCCTTTCACCATCCAATAACCATTTACATATTCATATTTGTTTTCTGAACACTCTATTGGGGCTTCACTGTGACAAGTGCTTTGGGAAAGAATGATATGCATTAGAAATAGTCATGATGCCAGTGGAAAAATTAGCAAACCCTGAAAGTAATGCAGGTAATAAATAAAATGTATGTTTCTCCCTTACAAAGCATAAATATTTTAGTTAATACTAAATGTGAATAGGGGGGAAAAATTAAGCAAAAACCCACCTACTCCACTATTTCATCTCCAAGAATATATAATAACAGCTAATGTTCTTAAGGCTAACAGTTGAGGGCAGTTATAATATCGGTGAGCTAAAGAAGGTTGTATCATTGGGCTAATAAGTGAAGCTAGCTGGTCATATGTGTTCTCAATGAACCACTTCCCTTGCTGAATCTAGTACAGCAGCTAGTAATTCATGAAGAGGTGTTAAAAATGGGTATTTCCTTTCCGTGACATTAATTACAGTTGTACAACCACTTACCCAGAAGGTGGGCAAATAAAGATTGGACAAAACAATAAATGCTTGGAACTCACGTGTGTACAGGAGTATTATGGCTAGATAAACTAGGCGTTATTAGTATCAAAATCTATTAAGTAGCCATTAAAAGTTCCATTTGGGGTTTTCTGTATGTCTAGAGCCCTGGTGGCTCAGTGGTTGCAAGTGCTTGGCTGCTGAGTGAATGGTCTGCTGTTCCAATCTGCCAGCAGCTCCACCAGGTAAAGATGCGGCAGCCACTTCGGAACAGCAGCTTTGGAAACGATGCTCTCATTTGTCCTGCAGATCACGAGAAAAACCAGCCAACTCAACAGCAGTGTGGTTGGGTCTTTATTTTTAAAATGCTTTTAGTGTGATCACAGGAAATACCAATTTTTTAAAATTTTATTTGGCTGGAACAAGACAAGCTGACAGTAAAGCCTAATTGGAAAACAGAGATGCGTAACTGGGCAAAAGCCTGAAAAATAAAATCACTGAGAAATGGCAAGTGGTGCCAAATATTAAGAAACTTATAATAACACTAATTTAGAGATATGGAACTATTGCATGAATACAACTGCCAACCTAACAGAAACATAGGACAGAAATCCATATGGGAATCAAGCGTATTCTCATTGCTAGTAATTTCTCAAACCTATTGGAGGAAGTAAATTTTTTACTGAACTATTGTTAACCAGATGCAGAATGAAACGGCACATGAGGAATGAATTCTGTAAAAGAGAAAGGCTAGGCTGAGAGCTCCATAGCTTAGCACTGTAAAGCATCTTCCTTGGCTTTCTTATGGTTTTTATTTAGTTTAAACACCATTTAAAAAAATATCCCTATCTCATGAAGCTATATTTTCCTTACACATAAGTGCTACCAACATAACAATGGGTAAGCTTAATTATTTAAACTAAGAGTAGAATGATTCTAAAGTTCAGACGCAGTATCCGCTTGGGTGGGAGGCTGGGTGGAACCTTCTGTTTGTAGAGGGCATCCAGTATCCCGTCCAGGGGGCTGGGAAGAATTCTCTGTTTGCAGGGGGCACTCAGTCCAGGCTGGACTCTGATTTCAGCTGGGTCCCGGCTATCACTATGCCAAGCTATCCACACTAAACAGTGGTAGACAACTGGGTGGCCCTCTGGGACAAGATGATAATTCTTCACACTGTGTATTAAAATCAATCCAACTTAGATCTATGATTAAAAGGCAAAAACTTGTGATCTTAAAAGTACTAGGAGAAAGATATGGACACATTTCTTTATAAATTTGGAGGAGGGAAAGCATTTAAACTATGATTCAGGGGAAATTCTAGATTTCCAGAGTTCTAGACGCAGAGGAAACGAGCCCAAGCTTCAATAACATTATTTCCTTTCTTGTCTCAAAGGAAGCTTAGAGTCAGGTTCCAAAAGTACTGGCCATATCTCTTTATTGTCCTTCAAACAGAATGATGTCCCTTTAGGGACATCCTTCTATTTCTACTCTGCTATGTCCAGTCCTTTGACAATCTTTTTATTAGGGTGCCATAATTCTGACATTTCTTTCTTTCAATTTGAGAAATTCTCTCTACTTCCTGGACACCCCCCCCCTCCTTTTCTCCTTTTTAGGCTTGCAAATCTTTTCTCCCTGTCAAGCCTTTCTCCCTGCCTCCTAGTTACTCCACTTTTCATAAAATCGATGGTTTGGCCAGTCAGTGTCAGGCAGCAGATGTAGCTATGCCCTGAGGACTCTTGAGAATCCTGGCCCTGCTAGGAAGCAACAAGGGGAAATAGCTCTCTCTTCTAGACCAGATCTGTGCACTGGGGAAAGGCCCAAGCTTTAGGCAAATACCAGGCAGAGCACGTGACTTTCTCTAGCACAGTGGAGTCTCAATTTGAGCTTACTCTGGGTCACCAATGGGAAGTGAGACTGTCTGGGTAGGTCTAATATACCAGTGAGTTGGCCTGAAAGAAATCTTTTTGTTTGAGGAATTAGGAACCTCTTGGAACAGAACAGGGATCTCTGTTGGCACAGTGGTTAAACATTTGGCTACTAACTGAAAGGCCAGTGGTTTAACCTGTCAGTCACAGTGGCAGGCAGATGGGGAGGGGGAGCGGTGAGGAGGATGTGGCTTCTGTAAAGACTACAGCTTTGGAAACTATAGAGCAGTTCTGCCCAGTCCTATAGAGTCTTTATGAGACAAAATCAATTCAAAAGGTACAGGTTTGGGTTTTTATTTCATTTGGGAACATAATTTAAACAAAGAAAAATCATCTTACTTGACAAGGCTGAGTGAGTTAGCTGGTTAGAGTGACTAGAGAGTAGCGGCTCCTTTGAGTACCACACGGGGTCTGTTATGTAGAGCTAGCTCCCTAGCTAGTGTCCACTACTGGACAATGTCTATGCCTTTTGGAGGGGCCCTGGGCACAGGCACCAGCAACTCTGTAAAGCACACGGACCCCAGAGTCTATATTCAAGACGCTCCTTGAAGGTAGTTACAGAGAAAAGCATGCCTGCAGACACCACACCATCCCCAGGCAAGAGCAGCGGTGCCCAACAGGCATGTCATCAGCTCTCAAGGGTAGGCTGGGGGCAGCCGGGGTCTGTGATTGGCAGGCCTGACCAGGTTCAAAAGGAGAAGACAACTGAAGACACCGGGTGGTGATTTCTGAGTGAACACACATTATATCCATCCCCTGGTGGCTCTCAAAACCACAGAAGGTGCTGGGTCCAGTGATTGCAGGAAAGGTGGAAGAGAAGCAAAGCTACACCTCAGTGACTTGGATGTGGCATTTCCCAGCGTGCATTTCAGTTATTTGACATTAATAAAGCAAGTGTCTCAGACTGATGTGGGTCACTGATCTTAGGAGTAATGCCTATGTGCTTCAAGACAGTCCAAAACACTTGTTGGTCACCTGGCCAGGATGGCTCAAAGAACTGTGCTCGGGAAAGATATGGGCCAGGTCAAATATTGGCTCTGTCAGCACAAGCCATGAGGCTTTGTTTTGACTTTGTTCCTCAACTTCTCTGGACCTCAGTTCCCTCCGTTGTAAAACAAGAACATTAGATTAAATCAGTGACTTCTCAGGTGCCACTGAGTTGGCTTTGACTCAGAGTGACTCTGAGTACAACAAAATAAAACAAACATCACCCTGTCCTGGCGAGCTCTAGTGGCAAGAAGGTGTACTGCAATCCCAGAGGTGCATGGTTCAAATCCACCAGATGCTCTGCTGGAGAAAGAGGAACAATCTCCTGTACCAGTCAGATCTGATTGGACAGTACACACAACACACACAAAAAATAATGTTGTTGTTATGTGCCATCGAGTCGTTTCCGACTCATAGCGACCCTATGCACAACAGCTCTAAACCCTGCTCTATCCTGCGCCAACCGCACCGCCTCTGACACACCCATCCCGATTACCCCAGTCACCGAATCAATCCATCTCATAGAGGGTCTTCCCCTCCTGCGCTGTCCCTCCACCCTCCCAAGCATGATGTCCCTCTCCAAGGACCCGTCCCTCCTGGCAACATGTCCAAAGTATGTCAGACGAAGCCCCAGAATCCTTGCCTCCAAGGAGCAGCTTGGTTTAATCCTCTCCAAGATGGAGAAGTCAAAGCACAAGGAAGAATTCAAGATACTAGTGGCATGCTTGCTCTGTCAAGAGGCTTTTCAGAGCAGATTTACCCAATGCAGTACATCATTTCTGCCTGCCTGCCTTCCTTCCCTTTCCTTCCTTCCTTCCTTCCTTCCTTCCTTCCTTCCTTCCTTCCCCTCCCTTCCCTCCCTTCCTTCCTCTCCCTTCCTTCCCTTTCATCATTTGTTTCTTGATTGATGCTCCTATGGGCATTGATTGTGGATCCACGTAAAATGAAATCTTTGACGATTTCAATTTTGTCTCCACGTATCACGATGTTATTTACTGGTCCAATTGTGAGGATTTGGGGTTTATCTCTGTTAAGGTATAAACCATACTGAAGGCCATAGAAATCAGAAAGTAGAAGTAGAGCAGTGATAAACAAATAGCACTGAATGGAACAACCTTGTGGACTAAGGGTCCAAGCTAGGAAGGGGGTCATGAAGACAGGCAAGGGCACCTAGGCCCTGGCCCCACTCAATCTCAAGTTCTTCTGGAACTGTACGTGAGTTTGTTTCATGGATTAATTAAATTATCTATTAATTATTAATTAATAATTTTAAACCTTTTTTTGCTACTTAATTAACGTTGAGAGGGAAAACCTGGTGGCCAAAATAAAGTTTGAGAATCACTTAAATATATGAAAATAGTAATTTATAAGAGCACATTCAAGTGAAACTGTAAGAGAGAAAGCAAGCGAGAGTGAGAGTGAGAGCAAGATTTTATCAGGCACGTGAGTCACTCTGAACTGTAGGATTCAGAACAAACACAGCTTACTTAAGCCAGGGTAAAATATGTGCCTTCTGGGCCAGGCTAGGTGAGCCTGGGAGGTAATGAAGCAGATAAAGCTGCAATTTTGTGGAGTACAGCTTTGAAAAGAAAGCAGAAACAGGGTCCAATGGAGGTGGATTCTAGGGAGCCTGTGTGATTAACGGGTCCCAGGAATAATTGGAGTAGCCTAGAGTGGAACCACCGCAAACACTGGCCCCTTCTGCTGGTCTCCACAGGTATTCTTTCTTTGCCGTACATAAGAATGGGTTTTTTCAGGACCCTTGCCAGGGGTTGCTGGGCCTAAAGGCAGGTTTACAAAAATGAAAACAATCATTACAATGCTGAAGTACTTGAAGGTTTACAAAGCGAAATCCTGAGGATGCCAAAGTCTCTCTGAAATGCAGGTCTGTCTAAATGAGCTGTTTTTCCTTGGGGTCTACCTAATAGTGTACCTGCTGAGAGCAGGCTCTCAGCCTATAGTTAGCGATCAGATCATCGCTCTGGGAGAGCTTGAAAATACCAAGTGATTTCTCCGGGATGGGAAAGTCATTTCTTGGTATCTGTTCAAATTCCTGAGATTCAAATTTGCATTTCTCAATATTTCTTTCTCAATTCTACTTGCTACTAATCAAGACATAAATATTCAGAAGTGAAAACGGAACTCAGAGGATAATTACTGAATTAGTATGGAGTCACAATTATGGAAATTTGATGTTTCCAACTATTCTTGCTTTCTCTTTAATAAGGATGTCTGAAATTAGTTCAAATTGGAACCAACAGGTCATATAAAGGTAAAAATTACTGGACAGTAGGTTGTATAGAAATAGTCACACTTAAATATGTCTCATTAGAATCACAGTCACACAACTGCCTATCTTTCCTTAGAAAGGAGGCATATTCTGTCTTAAAAGACAGGCTTACCCAACACCACAATCTTTCAGCAGCTGCTTCTCAAAAACTGGTCTGAGAGAGGCCAACTGAATTCAAATCCTGGCTCCTTTGAGACTAAGATCTGAGAGTGCTCTGATTCTCAAAAATATGATTGGCATGGCACTCATAAGCATGGTCCCTCAAATGTTTGCTTTTGGGATCACAATAGAGGGTTCTGGATAAAATGGAAGATAAATGTGGAACAAACTTTGGAAAAAATCATAAAAATGGCCAGGTCTACTTATCTGATGGAGACTGGTGAAATCTTTGAGATTTTGGCCCTTAACCACCTTTGAGCCTAGAATTGAACTCACCCCGTGGGCACAGCTTTCAATTAAACAGACAAGCCTATCAATACCGCTGGAAGAGGTACATAGTTCTTAGAATAGTAACACAAGATCATGAGGTCAGTATTTGCCCATGGATAAAGCTTAGAAGGTAGGAAAGGAGAAGATAGAAGGATTGAAGGAAATAAGAATCACAGGGACGAAGTGAGAAGAGTAATAAATACAATGTAGGGATTATAAGCAATGTCATAAAACACATGTGTATGAATGGAAAATAAACTTGCTATGTAAAATTTCACTGAAATCACAATAAAAAGCTAAGTTCTATCTTTGGAAAAGGTGAGGTTCTCTCTCTTCTAGATGTCACAAAACAAAATAAATCCAAAACCAGAAAATAACAAAAAAAATTCTGTCATTAGTGAAAAGCTTTATTGCTTAAAGAGAGAAGGTGAAACTATTCCTAGAATTTAAAAAAGTGCTTCTATTAATCGCAAAGTTTCCAAACCCAAAACAATTCTTTATCCCAGTGGTTTTTACATTTGGCAATGTCTAGAGACATTTCTGTTTATCACAACTTTGGGGTCAGGGTTGCTACTTGTCAGAAAAATTTAAGGAAACTGTGAATATTCTACAATGACCAAGACAGCCTCCAAGAAGGAAGAATGACCTGACCGAAAATGTCAACAGTGATGCAGCTGAGACTCCGAGCTTAACCCAACTTGGTGCGTCATTTCTCAGTGACCTTTAGTCAACCAACTAGAGAAACAGAGAGGTCATACCACCATGCCATATAATAAAGAAATGTCTTAAATCACAACCAGAAGATCAGGAAGTTTCCAGAGACTAGCAGAGTAGGACGAATTCAGATGCAACATACGTGAAAGACTTAAAATGTGTTCATTTCCTCCTTAACCTGCAGAACAGTCCTCTGGGGTAGACAGAATGGTGCTCATTTAAAGATGTGGGAGTGTAACAAAGAAGACCTTAGTCATACAGAGAGAAGAAAAGGTTAAAATCTGAACATGCGTTGGAAATAAAAATACCATTCAACTCAGCAAGTCTACTACTGGGAATATACCCTAAAGAAATGAGAGCTGTGACTCAAACAGATGTATGCACATCCATGTTTATTGCTGTGCTAGTCACAAAAACAAAGACTTGGAAGCAACTCAAGTGCCCATCAACAAAAGAGTGAATAGGAAAATTATGGCACCTTCACACAATGGATTATACAGTATTGAAAAAAATGAATTTGTAAAACATTATACAACATGGGGGAGTCTGGAGGGCATATATCTCAGTCACAAAAGGACAAATACTGCATAACATCACTGTTATAAAATAGGACTGACATGGGGGGAGCAGAGAATAGGAATAGGAAAGAATGGTCAAAAAGGAATATATGATTAGGCATTCTAGGTATGACAACAATCTGGAACAAGAGGCACATTGCAAAGTAGACTGGGTAAGGGGAGAGAGAGGAGGAATGAAGAAAATGTGCAAGAATGAATAATTTTTTAAAAAATATCTAAACATAAGTCCCTTTCCACTCTCCCCTCTCACTTCCTAAGAGTTCCAGTGACCTCAGGCACACTGCAAGTGGCTTCCGAGACTGTTATATACCCCTTGCAAAGTTTCTTTACAAAACCAGAAATAATATACTCATACCATGGTCAGATTTTCTAGTTTTCCCTTGTAGAGCAGAGATTTTGTTCAAACTATTTCTGAAAATAATTGTATATGTATATAATCCTGATTTGTGGTATAAGTGACCCTAACATTGAACCAAAGGCCAGCAGGCACTTGGGAGTGCTGTGTCACTTAAAGCACTTTTGCAAAATAAACTCTTTTCCACTTACAAACCTAGGTCTGTGTGTACAACGCACAGAGCTAAGGACTATTCTGGGTAACAACATCACCAAGGTCACTAAGTTAGGTACAGAGCCAGCAAGGCCACCCAGGGCGCCCTGTCTAATGGTGACCCTGTAAGACAGAGTATACAAGGCTATAGTCTTTACTCAACCCCACTGCCACATCTTTCTTCTGTACAGCAGCTGCTGGGTTCAAACTATCACTATTTTGGCTAGTGGCCAAGCACTAAGACTCCTGTAACAGATGAATGAATGAACAAAAGATGATCCACACATACAATGGAATACTACTTAGCTGGAATGGGAAATGAAACCTGATACATGGAAGCACCTCAAAGACATTATGCTAAGTAAAATGAATCACAAAATCATGACTATGGTATGATCTCACTTATACAAAATGACAAGAACCGGCAAATGGATAGAAACCAAACCAAAGTCTGTCACCAAGGGAGGAGAGAAGGGGACATTGTTCATGGAACATTGAGTTTCTGTTTATAGTAATGAGAACTTTGGTATTAACCAAGCATAGTGGTTGCACAGTAGATAACAGCAACAAAGGAGAAGGGCAATGCTGGAATCTGTTTCCTGCCTTTTAGAGGTTTAGGGTGATGGCTTCATGGGACATTCAAATTAGGAGATCAAATGCAGTTTCTAGAACTTCCATTCTATTTCCCAAGACCTTGTGCCTTGTGTAGTGTCCAATGTTTTAAAAGCTTGAGCTGTGGCCATCCAAGGCACAACTGGTTTCTATTTGCCTGGGGCAACAGAGGATGGAGGAAGAGAGGAAATGCATGACTCATTGCCTCCAGAGGACCAGAAGAGCTGGATGTAGCACAGTTACCATAAGTGAATGTTTTTATCAAAGATCTTGTAGAACAACACTAATAAAAAGGGGAACGTGCAAAACAGAATTTCAAATTCTCATGGAACCCAGACTCTTTGGGATCACATAGGCTAGATGAATCCTCAAAACTACTATTATCCTGAGATTATCTTTAAACTTAAACCAAAAATATCGCTCAAGTCTTCTTAAAAAAAAAAACAAAAAACAAACCAAACTGCTCCTCCTAAAAATCCCCAAAACAGCACAACGAACCAACCCACTGCCTTCAAGTTCGCTTGGGCTCTGGACAACCCTCCCCGAGGTTTTTGAGGCTGTAAATCTTTACACAGGGAGACTGCCCATAGTTCTTCCACAGAGTAGCTGGTAAATTTGAACTGCTGACCTTTCTGTTAGCAGCCCAATCTATTACACTCTACAGCGCCAGAACTTAATTTATAAAGGATGTCTTCTGTGAGTACTGTGACCTTTTAAAGACCAATCTCTGCGGGACTGAATTGACAACAACGACTTTGAAAGGTTAGATTACAAGTTTAGGGAGCTTTGAGTTTATGTTAATGGAGAAGAACTAATTAGGAAAATAGGTGAGAGTCTAAGTTGCACAATCTAAGGAATGTAATTCATGCCACCAAATTGTACATATAGAATCACTGAACAGATCGATGTTTTATTATACATAGTTTCAACAATAAAAATAAGATAATTTTTAAAAACATTTAAAATACTGATGGCTACTCAGAAGTGATTGAAACAAAAGAGAGATGTAGTAAAAACAAAACTTACAGGCTTCCAGTTTAAAATGTAAGAGATAAATGAGGACAGGAACTAGTAGGGGAAAGGGCAAACTGATGAGGCTGTGGGGGAAGGTAAGGTTCTGTTTCCTGGAACTGGAGCTCAATTCAACTGAAGCCAGAGGAATTTGCCCTCAAAGAACTAAAAACCAAGGATATGGACATCAAGGTCAAGGCAGGAAAACAGACACTACACAAGATGTTTTAGTAACAATAATCCAACATCACTTCATTTGCAAAATTGATCAAGCTGTTATCAGAAAAAGAACTGAAAAGAGGAAACTTGTTCATATCAACAACAGATAGCCAGCGGCTGTTGAAGCAACTTGTGACTCACGGTGACCTCTCTACAGAAAACGAAACATTGACTGGCCCTGTGTCATGCCTCCCACTGGAGCTTCCCATCACATTGTCCTGCCAGTCCATCTCACTCAGGATGTCTCTTGCTCTTGCTAGCCCTCTGTCTTGCCAAAAATGATGCCCTCCTTCAGGGACTGATCCCTTCTGATGCCATGTCCAAAGCAAGCAAGCCAGACAAATTTCTGTTAACCATAACATTATGGACTTCTTGTTCATAATGCTTTTATTGGCTAATTTTTGGAAGTAGATCTCCAGGCCTTTCTTCCTACTCTGTCTCAGTCTGGAAACTTCACTAAGACCTGTCTACCATCGGTGACCCTGCTGGTATTTTAAATACAAGGTGCCACAGCTCTCAGCATCAGAGCAGCCTGCAAGACACCACACACACACACACACACACACACACACAAAGACAGACAGATGGGTAGTATACTGGGTAAGAAGGTGAAATTATTGGAGCCCAATAATGAGTGACTAAAAAAAAAATGAACTGGGGGAGAGGAAAGGGAGGGAGAGGGAGTAAAATGTGCAAAAATGAATGAATGAAAATTGGACTTTTCTATAAATGTTTGTTAAAATCACAATTGAAATAAAAAGGCTGGAATTTGGTGCTGGAGAAGAGTGTTGAATCTGCCTTGGACTGCCAAACAACAAACAGATATGTCCTGGAAAGGGTGTGGCCAGAGTGCTCCATGAAGGCAAGAATGGCGAAGCTTGTCTTTCCTAGTTTGGAATGTTGCTAGGCGAGGCTATTCCTTGGAGAGGGACATCATGCTTGGAAAGACAGAGCATCAGTGAAGGAGAGAGAGACCCTCAATGAGATGGACTGGCACTGTGACATCAGTAATTGGCTCTAGTGTCTCAGAGATGGTGAAGGTGGCACAGGAGAGGGTGAGGTGCAGGTAGGCTGTTCATAGGGTTGCTATGAG
Source organism: Elephantulus edwardii (assembly GCF_000299155.1). Lineage (NCBI taxonomy): Eukaryota > Metazoa > Chordata > Mammalia > Macroscelidea > Macroscelididae > Elephantulus > Elephantulus edwardii. The sequence continues at coordinate 7,610,243 of NW_006399865.1, forward strand.
TTGTACTTGATAGCACCTAACAACAACAAGGTCTGGAGGAGAAACCAAGTAGGACTAGGAACCAGATTTGCAAGAAAGAGGTGCTCACCAGCTGATGTTGTATCTCTAGGGGTAAAATGAAACTATTTCTGAGAGTGGCAACTGCTGGAGCCAACTCCCATGGTTAAAGTGAAAAACCCATGCTCCAGCGACAGCAGCCTTCGGAAAGGAACAAGTGCCATTTCCCCTTCTAACCTGGACGTCCCCCGCTAGTGACTCCTACTGACAGAGTCCAAGTGGGCAGAGCTGCAAAGGTCTAAAAAGTCCCAGCCCCAGCCTGGCAAAGCACAGTGCCACCATTCCAGCTGCCGCTAGCCATATGTGCTTATCTAAGTCTCTATCTGAACATACTAAAATTAAGATAAAAGCTTCACTCCTTCAACTGCACCAGCCACATCTGAAATACTCAATAGCCACATGGGCTGGTGGCTGTTAGGTGCCATCAAGTCAATCCTGTGTGACAGTAAAAGTGTCCCATCAGGTTTTCTACAAGCTCTCTGGCCCAATGGATAAGGAGTTGCACTGTCCACTCCAATGCCATCAGTTCTAATCCACCAGGCGCTCTGTGGGTGAAAGACAGGCAATCTCCTCTTGTGTGACTTACCTCTGAAAACCCACTGGAGGGTGAGCGATGAGTTGGTTCCGAGTGAATGGCACATTACAACAACAATCTTTGCAGAGGCAGATCAACAGGGGCTCTGGGGGTTTCAAAACACCAGCATTTTGGTTGGCAGCTCAGTGATGAACCATTGCATCTTAGGGGCGCTTCACTTACAACCAGCATATTAACACATCTATATGTGGTGATAAGGCCCTAAGTCACATAAGAAGTAATACACAAGTAATGCAGCAGAAGTTGGCAAATTCCACCCCTCTGACTTGTGCCTGCAGTACTGCTGTTCCAACAAATGATCAACAAAAAGCAACACATTACCATTGAGTTGGAACCAAGTCATAGCAGGTTTTCAGAGGCTGTAAACTACACTAGAAAAGACTACTCATCTTTCCCGTGCTGGTGGATTTGAACTGGCAGAGAAACACTACCTTTAGGTTGGCAGGACAACTCTGTATTAACTAGGCCACCAGAGCTCCTTCAATAAACTCTACTTTCCTCCAAACAAAGAGCAACATTATCCTATTGAAAATATTTGCAAATACAGTGATGGTGGTGGTGACAATACTGTATTAAACATGTACAGTCAGATCCTTTACAAAATACTTTATTATTTTATGTTATGTTCACCACAACACTGTAAGCCTTGTACTTCTGAGATCTGATCTTACCAGTGCAGGACCTGGAAGTCTAGTCAAGAAAGTAAGTTGTGAAAGCCACACAGCTGACTTCAGAGCCAATGGCTCACAACCGAGACTTTCACAAAGAGGACACTTTATGCATTTGACTCATTCCATCTATGAGACTTGGTGGCACCGTGGGTTAAGTGTTGGGCTCCTAGCTAAAAGGTGAGTGCTCTGAACCTATCAACTGTTCCACAAGAGACTGTGAAGGTTTTTTTCTAATCAGAAACCCTACCCGGTCCTACAGGGTCTTTATAAGTTGTCATTGACACAACGAAGGTAAGTTTGATTAGGTTTGGTTTCATTCTATGAACATTCCACATATATAAAAAGTCATTTTCAGTAAATATTATTTTCTCAGGAGGAATAAATTGAATAAAGCAACCAAACAATAACAGCACTTAATAACACCAGGAACTATGACAAGATAATAATTTCCCTTTAATAAAGTTCACTCCCAGATTTCCAATAACCAGAAAGGAAAGAATAGAGGTCATCTTTTTCAGGGTTTTTTTGGTGAGACCTCATTCTTCATTCATCACACTAAGTTTTTAGAAAAAGTTGAGTCTATCACATTTCAGCTGTGTTTGCGAAATGACTGCTTACTGTGTGGCTGGTACACAGAGTCCTCGTGCTGTGACAGCCCGGCATTAGTGCTGTGGTTAGCTCTGTTGTGTCGATCAGAGGCCACATGATGAAAACAAGCCTGAGTCAATTATTAGTTAGCCTTGTGATATGAGTTACTACATCCCTCCAACCCTCGGGTTTCATACCGTGTAGGGACATTGTGAATGTTAAATTAGACCATGCATATGCAAGCATTTGTTACTGCTGCACTTACCAGATAATGCATTTCTCTGAGACTGAAGGTATATGTAGTGATGCTGAAATGGATGAGCAAGTCTGTTAGACTCATTCTTCCAACAGCATGTGCTCACTTTGAGATTCTTGTGTCCTAACTGCAGATGCTTTAATAATGCTATTGCACACTTAATAGACATCTGGATAATACAAATACTTTCGTGTGAGTGGGAAAACAAAAAATTTCCAGTGACTTGCTTTGTTGTGATTTTTGCCTTATTACAGTGGCCTGGAACTGAACCTGCAATACTTCTGGGTGGTGCCTGCATGCAAATAATTAACACATCCTCAGTCATTTAATACCATTCATAGATTTTAGGTGACCCTTTCCTAGAAGGCATAAAAACAGAACAACTCACATTTGTTTTTTAAGCATACACACATCCATCTGTTCACATACAAATGTTTGTTGAATGTCTACTACTATATGCCCACCACTATCCCAGCTACTTGGGTTATGGCAGTGAGCAGGTCAGACAAAAAACATCTGCCATCATAGAGCTAACCCACCATTTGGAAGGTCTAAGCCCATTTGTTACAAACCTACAGACGATATAGCTCCCATCCTAAAGAAGTTTATAACCCACAACTTTGCAACATCCTTTTAAAAAGAACTGCATTTATTAACCAATAAAGGATTGCTGGCAACAGGAAGCAAATATGTAGTAGGGATGGGGATCTGTAAATGCTAATTTGTACACCAGGGATCCTAGGTTTCTTCATCTGCCAAAAATGGAGCAGGTGTCTCAAAGGCACTTGCAGAAGCAAAGTTTTGTTGCTTGATTAATTGGGGATTTTTAATTATTCTTTAAGAAGGAAAGTTTTCTTATTTTTTTATTACAAAGGCAATGGTCAGTTTTATGGAGACTAGAAAAACAAAAGTTTTTTCACGTTCAGTGTCATAACCACAGGCACTACTATAATGTACAGCTTAAATTGAGACACATCATTACGGTAGATTACTTTCTCAGCTGAAGATAACGAAAACAGATTGAACAGTTTCATATAGGTTTGAAATTCTCAGGTGTGGTGGAAAATGTGAAATTTCTTCAACGCTGTTTTAGGTGAGTGCAACTAAACCATGCTTACCTTGCTGACTCTGTCAGGGACTGTGTATTTGAAATGGAGCTTAGACTCTGCAAGAAGATGCTACAGGATTGGGAGAGGGTCAGATGCAAGTCAGACATAGAAGCAGAATCTTCAATGTAAAAATGCGTGGAATTGTTCGCCACTGAGTAGTAAGTAAGCACAAGCAGGCCTGTGCAAGACTTGCCCACCGTCTTCTGACTCTGGACAAGGAGGTAATCTTGGCAGAGAGTTTGCAATTTATTTGTGAGCAGATCACAAGTACGCTGTAATAGAGAAAAGGGAGGACATCACACCATTGAAAGAGTTAAGCGTTCACCAGTAAAGATGTTCTTCTAACAGTGAGCTCCTAATCCTTCCAGGCTTCCTTAGAAACAGACAGAAGACTCATGCCCTCAAAACTGCCCTCCAAAGGAGAACAGACCAGAGCATTTTCCTGTTTGTTCCCATCCCTCACTGATTAAGAATTACCCCGACAGTGTCCACAGCCTCACCATCTGAGTGAACTCAGTAGACTTCACGAGGGATCCAGTTTTGAGGCCGAAAGACAGAATGCGAGGTGCAAGTTTAAGGGGGACAAGAAACTGTGTAACACAATTGGGGCTAAAAAGTAGAAGCAGGCAGAGGGAGATGAGTCAGACACCCAAAAGACCCCAGCACAGAAGGTGGACATGCTGGGGCTGACAGATTAGCATGCTACGTTTCTGCTCCATCAATGAAAGGGAGAGAAAGAACCTTATAACCATTAATTGTTAGGACTAATGCCACAGGACTTGTTCTACACATTTAATATATGTGAAGCAATGATAAATATGACACTTCCCTCTACAGTTAATATTATTATTATATTATTGTTAATACACGCAGCCTTTTCTTCCTAAGGCAGCCATTGAGAGTCTATGTCTTCTTTTATCTAAACCAGCTACATTCTATAACATACTGGAAAAAGACATTTTTCACAGTCTGATTTTCAGAACATCCTGGTGCCTTCTAGGGCTAGAATGACCAAAAGGAAAGATAGCAACTGTGTTAAACTTTTAAGACCATACATTTATATTTATAAAATGTGAATTATATGAGGGAAAGTTTAAAAGTTCTAATGAATTTACTAAAAAATTGTGTCACAGACATGTCAAGGAAATGGGGACTATAAGGCAGGGTTTATTTCTGGTTTGGGGGGATTTTTTTTTTTTGCCTAAAATTTGAGATTCTTTAACTGGGTCAGGTATAGCTGAAAAGCATATAGCATAAAAGCACTACTTTGCTAAAAGCACGACTTTTCCCCTCCAATATTGTCATTTTGTTCTTCTCTTCCAAGAGCATCATTCTCAAAAGAAATGCATGCCCAAATTAGAGGGAGGATTTTTCAAGACCCTGTCTATATTTGATATGAAGAGAAAGCAAGGCATTATGGAAGTCCCTAACATTACCAAACCCTACTTGGAGGAGAGCCTGCCTCTCGCTCCCCACCTGGCTAGTGATTCTCCCCAGATCTGAGTAGTTTCCTGGGGGAAACACGTACACTGAACCTTGTTGGCAGACTGAATCCTAGGTGTGATTTAAAAATCACACTTTTTTAAAAACTTTTGATAGGGTTAATTTATGAAGAGTCACAGAAACACACACATACACACATATAAAGTGAAATTAAACTAGCAGTTTATCATTAAACTATTTCCCAGAACATTCGATTGTGCTTTATGTGAAACCTAAATATGGACCAGGAGGCAGTCATCAGAAAGAGCAAGGAGACACTGCATGGTTCAAGATGGGGAAAGGTGTACAACAGGGATGTATTCTGTCTTCATACTTTTTTAATCCATATGCAATACAGATCATCCAGGAGGCTGGGCTGTATGAAGAGGAATGTGGCATTATGATTGGAGGAAAATTCACCAACAGCCTGTGTTATGCATATGACACAACCCTCCTTGCTGAAATGAGGAGGACCTGAACCGCTTGCTGCAGAAGATCAAGGACTGGAGCCTTTAATACTGATTGAAGCTCAACATCAAGAAAACAAAGATTCTTACCACTGGACCAATTGGCAACATCATGATGGATGGTGAAGAGATTGAGATTTTTTTTTTTTATGGTGAGAAAAATTTATTACATTTAGAATTAGCCCGCTGCACTCAGTTTAGATGATCCCAATTTTGTTGGCAACATCCAAAGCATCATAATCAGGAGCAAGTCGAACATAGGCCTTCTTCTCTCCATCAGGCCTAATCAAGGTGTTGACCTTAGCCACATCACTGTCACAGAGCTTCTTTACAGCTTGTTTAATTTGGTGCTTATTGGCCTTGACATCCACAATGAACACAAGTGTGCTGTTATCTTCTATCTTCTTCATAGCTGACTCAGTGGTCAGGGGAAATTTGATGATGGCATAGTGGTCAAGCTTATTTCTCCTGGGAGCGCTCTTCCGGGGGTATTTGGGCTGCCGTCGGAGTCTCAGCGTCTTAGGCCGCTGGAACGTGGGTGACGTGCGGATCTTCTTTTTTTTTGGCTGTGGTAGCCCTTCAGGACTGCCTTCTTGACCTTCAATGCCTTTGCTTTGGCTTCAGTTTTGGGAGGGGCAGGGGCTTCCTTCTTCGCCTTCGGCGCCATCTTCATAGAAAAGAGATTGAGATTTTTAACAACTTTAGTTTGCTTGATTCCACAATCAACACTCTTGGCATTAGCAGCCAGGAAATCAAGAGACTAATTGCATTGGGAAAGTTGGCTGTCAGGGACCTCTCCACAGTACTGAAAAGCAACAATGTCAGTCTGGATACTAAGGTGCGCCTGATCCATGCCATGGTCTTTGAAATCACTTGCTATGCATCAGAGAGCCGGACAGTGACTAGGGATGACAGAAGGAGAATTGATGCCTTAGAGCGGTGGTGCTGGAGAAGAGTGTTGAATATGCCATGGACTGCTAGGAGAACAGTTTCGTCCTACAGAGAGTGTAAAGCCAGCCTGCTCCTTGCAGGCAAGGATTCTGAAGCTACATTTGACATACTCTGGGCATGTTGCAAGAAGGGACCAGTCCTTGGAGACAGACATCATGCTTGCAAGGGTGGAGGGACGGAGAAAGAGAGGGAGAACATCGATGGCATGGATTGATTCTGTGACTGGGGTAGTGAGGGTAGGTGTGTCAGAGACAATACATTTGGTACAGTATAGAGCAGGTTTGCAGGTTTCAGTGACTCGAGGACACATCATTACAATAACAACTCTCAATACTGTAGATTAGATAAGGAAGTGTGTCCTTTAGGTTCTATGTCTCTAGGTAAGATATTGAAAGCCCTAACTCTACCACAAGTTTTCATAGTTTCTAAAATACCTCCTGAGAGAATGTGTTTGTCTTCTCCTTCACAAAACTTCCAAGATAGAAAGCATCTAGAGTCATTATGATCATTTCAATGTCGACATGCTATTCTCACTATTTGGAGATTTTACTATGGTGTCTCCTATATGACTTTATATATTCACCTTTACATGTTTTCAACTGGTATTTGTTATAATGTCTCATGCCAAATAAAAATCAAATAAGAGAATTTGGAAGGTGAAAGCTTTTCTTCATATAATTGGTTAATGTTTTTCATATTTACTGATTTTTACAAGCTATATCAAGGCTATAGAGAATTAGAAAGCCATTTAGCTAATTTTACATTTTCAAATGAATTCCATTTACTCAGTTATTTGTATTTCAGTGGGATGTCAGTTAATTCTTCTTCCATATTTACCTACTGGAGTTTGCTTTTTCTGCAATAAGACAAGCAACAATTTTTAAATAAATATAAATCAGTGTATACTTTTGACATATAAAGTTTCTTACTGATTTACTAAAATTTTAAAATCTTTAAGGTAGGTAGTCCAAACCCACCAGCTGCTCCTCAGAGGAAAGATGGGTAATCTCCTACGGTGAGATTTCCTGTCTCTGAAAACCCACTGCAGAGCCAGCCATGATGCGAGAATCTATGGTTTTGACATACCAATTTTTCATTAATAAAGAAAACATTTTAAATCCTGAAGGTTGATTTAAAACCTGTAAAACATTCTAAGATATACCTACTGGTCTTCATTTGTCTGGAACAAAAAGAAAAGAAACTGAAGAATTCACGAAGGACCTAGACTACACGACTATCTCCATGAATCACTGCTTTCTTTAACTTGACATCAGAAGAACGAGGTTGTGTCTGATGATGTCTGCTGAAACTTCTGATCAGAGGCACAACAGATGAATATTGATAAAAAAGATCAGTACATAACTTCAAATTCTTAAAGAATCCAGATATGTCAGACCTATTCAGGCTGGAGGCATCCCGAGACTCTGATCCTGTGGTGCTCTGCAATTCTTGAACTCAAACTACCCCCTTGAAGTCACCTTTAAAGTAAGTGACAGTTTAAACCTAAGAACAAAGATGATCACTCTGGAGTGTTGCATCTTTTACAATATTAGCTATGTAAGACCAAAGGGTCAACAAGCTATTTTGAGGCATAGATGAGTTAGTTGGGGGTAGGGAAATTAAGTCAATGGAAGTAAAGCGACTAGAGCAAAACCAAGGATGTTGACACTGTGAAGAAAGATAGTATCCAATGTCACTGCTCATTAAATCTAGAAAGTGTGAAGCGGGACTGGGTTTGCTTTGTACTAGTAAAGAAATGATACAGATGTTGACACACTGTGAAGGATGGAATCAATTCCACTGATCAGTATGTCTAGAGTCTGTGAAATGGAAGGGAGATGTGTCTTTTTCTGTGTATGTTTTCAGCAAAGATAAAATTTTAAACACTCCTATAACATTTGTTGTTGTTGTTGATTGCTGCTGAGTCAAGCACAACCCATAGTGGCTCTATGAACAAAAGAGCTGATGCCTTCTATAACTGTTGTTACTTCTCCAAGTTCACAGAGTTTCCATAGGCATGTGGTTTAGGAAATGGATGTCACTCCTGCTTCCAAACCTGTCTTAAATTGGGCAGTCAACCAAACACGGTCCACCTTGGGCAACCATTATGACATTTGATACCCCAATGGTACAAGGTTCAGCATCACAGCTAACCCAGATTACCTCAGTACAGCAAATTAACACAAGAATGACATACAACTTAGAAGAATGTTCCTCCAAAATGTAACATTAGTCTCAATTAGCAATAGTTAAGGGCCGTCAAGTCGAACACGACTCACAGCGACCCCATGAACAGAAGACCTGAACCCTGTTCTACAACTAACAACATTTCTCTATGTTCAGAGAGTTTCCAGAGGCATATGGTTTAGAAGTGGGTGCCACTCCTGCTTCCAAACCTGAATCAATCTGGAAGCTCCTCCAAACACTGTTCATGATGGGTAACCATTATGGTATTTGACACAACTATGGCAGTGTTCAGCATCACAGCAACTCTAAGCAACTTCAGTACAGCAAATAGATGACTGCTATCCCACTTAAAGCATGGCTCACGGGCCCTATGGTATTTTAAAGACAAGCATGCCCAACAAAGGCTGTTGACGATAAACCAAGTAGACCCTCCGCCCTGGGTCCTTGTTAGCTAAATCAGGCAAAAGTCCAGTCAGCTAACATCCACTTGTGAAGGAAAAAAACCAACACAGCCAAAACATTCCTTATGTGACCCTCATCAAGATGCAAAAAACCAGCTTTCAGAGTAGAACCACTCCACAGGAGCCTCCAAGCTAGCCGCAGACTTATCCCAGCACTTTATCCCAGCACTATGGTATTTTAAAGACAGGCACACGCAGCCAATGCTGTTGACTATAAACCAAGTAGACAGTACTCATACATGTTACCACAGAAAACATTGAAATCATCACGCTAAAGTTAATGAAAGAAGTTAGCTATGTGCCTAAAAGGATTGGGATGATACATGGTAAAAGGCTTAGTGCTATAAACCGATTTTATACAAACATAAGATCTTGCTGTTATTATATGGTGATATTAACCTCTGGTGTTATAAAAAAATAAGATCTAAGTAGTAATTAATAGGCATCTATTACAGCTTGAATTCTATTCACTTAAAACATACGCTGAAGTCATAATCTCTTATATCTGTGAATACAAACTTATTTGGGAATCAAGTCTATGCAGATGTGAATACTTAAGATAAAGCCATTAGGATGGACATGAATCTCTTCATGGATTGCATCCTTATATGAAGAGGAAAGAGACAGAGAAAGGGGAACCATACGAAGACAAAGACACAGACCCAGATAGAAGATGCTGGATGATGGCGGAGGTAGTCCTGTGGCTCCGCTGTCACAAGCCAAGATCCCCCAAAACTAGAAAGGGCAATCAAGAACTCTCATGGAGCCTTCAGAATCTCATGGTGCTGGTCACATCTTGATTCCACATAATATGTAATACTAACATATGTTGTTGTTGTGGCCCATCAAGTTGGAACCCACTGATAGCTCCAGCAAGTTTCAAGAGGCAGTAAATCACACAAGAGGATATTGTCCATTCTTTTCCCATGGTGCAGGTGGTGGACTTGAACTGTGTGTCTTTGGGATTGCAGTGCAGTTTCTTGCCAATAAGCCATCAGAACTTATATATATCCTCAACCGTCCTGAACACTATGAGATGTTTAATAGAGATGTTTAACTAGCGATTTTGGGAAGTCAAGTAACTATCCAAAGGTCCCAGTGTTAGTAAGTGGCAGATTCCCAAGTCAACTTCGTTCTCAGAGCCTCTAAAGTCCCTGTATCTTTCTCTGTCCTAACTCATACTACCCAAGTCACACACAGTCATGGCTGTGGATAATCTCTTCCAGGAGAAGCCTGTTGAGGAAGAAATAAAGAGACACAACACTGGGAGTGATGGGGAAATTCTGTGTAGTGGGGATTGTGGAGCACATTCCCAAAGAGGAAAGTGATAAAGGGTGTGATGGAGAAGGGAGCATCACCGCCCACCAACAGTGATTCTTCACCTGACAAGGGCTGTTACTTTGCTTCCTTGGGAAAAATCTCATTAAGCTATTTGAGTAAATGTGCCTGTTTGACTTAGCAAGATAATGAGAAGCCCAAAACGCTTAGGTAGCAAAAAGAGAAAGAATGTCCCGGATCTCTAGCTTTTCTGCTTCAATAATATGCTTTAAATGAGGCCAAGAGGTCATGAAATGGGTGAATTGGTATTTGACCACTAGCCAGATACACGTCTTTAAGTCAAGAATGTCTGTCTGCTGATTTAACCACATCTCTGGAGAACAAACGTTGACTTCCATCTTAGTTACCGTAAAACAGTAACTCTCTTTTCCATTAAATGCTGCAGTGCTTTCAAAATGAATGCATTTGCTCCTTTATTCAATGAACATTCACTTCCATTAAAAAGACGCTGCCTAAACTTTAGCCAGGGAAAGAGAATACCATTAATGGTCTTCAGTCATGGGTAGTTCAGATGGGAAGTCGTCAGGAAAGAGAGAGAGGGCTGAATGCAGAGTAGCCCTTGCGGACCAAGTCTAGTCTGCTGGATGGTACAGGGGGACATCATAGCTCAGGGAAGGAGAACAACAACTTGACAGAGTAAGGACAACAGACAAATGTGGTTTGACGACAAGAAAATGGAGGGAATTTGTGTCTAAAGTTCAATTTTCCCTATAAGATTTTTCCCCTCTGCAAATTAAAGGGAAAAGTTCAAATAAACATTGGAAGGTTGAGCAATTAGGATGTATTTCATAACGGCATGAGAGAAGAGAATTCCTGGAGCAGTAACGTCCATCTGAGTACACAGAGGAAAGCCTAGGTCAGTGCAGTGTGGTCCTGGTGTGCAGCTTGGCAGTGGAGGGTCTGCCTGGATGGAAGGCTGAAACTTGTGAGCACAGGATTTAGCAGTCAGCACTACCAATCTATTGCTTCCACAGGCAATAGAGAGGTGTCATAGGATTTTTTTTTAAATGGCCAAAATCCTTTTGATTACCTGAACGGTAGGTATGCATACTTCTTGACAGAATACTAACACAGTGCTTCTTAGGCTTCGCTACACACTGGAGGCTTCTGGTATAGTAACACTCTGTTGTGTAACAACATTGTAGCTTCAGATAATAAACATGTATACCTCACACAAGGAGCCCTGGCAGCACAGTGGTTAAAGGCTCACCAGCTAACCAAAAGCTCAAAGGTTCATATCCAGTAGCTTCTCTGTAGGAGAAAGACCTGGCAATCTGCCCCCCTAAAGATGACATCCTTAGACATCCTATGGGTCAGTTCTATTTTGGCCTCTAGAGTTGTTACCCTTCTGAATGGACCTGACAGCCCCTGAGCCACTCACTTTCCCAAGGCTTCCTCAGGAGGGTCGGCAAATGATAGTGACCCAATGGAAAACAGACCTGACCCCTGTTCTGTGCGATCCTCCTCATCTCTGACACATTTGACAGCAATTTGCAAATTGCTGCAGTCACCCTTGTTGGTGGTGGTGGTGGTGTTATTCCTCTCTTTCACTGATCTTTCACCTTTCCAAGTAGGAAAGCTAAGAAAGGCAAAAGAGCCATATGTCTTCCAAGAGGGAAAAGCCCAGAACAGCACAGGCAAAGTGCTACTGCTTCAGAGAGGGGTCCCTTGCATAATTATGATAAGATTCCAGACGCAGTCCCCTCCTAGCTCCACCACCAGCCGCTGTCACTGTGGCAGCCCCAATGAACTTGGCTGCAGTATCAAAGTCCCTTGAGATGGTGTTGCTTTGGAGACTGACATGAGGGATGGACACAGTTTAGGCACACAGGCTGTATAGTTGCGGAAGCTTCTCTTCTGTCAGGGCTCCCGTTGTTTCAGCACCACAGCACACAGCGGTCATCTCAGCAGCTCATTTTTATTCTCAGGTTTTTGAGTCAGGAAAATGGGAGTGGCTTAGCTGGGAAGTTCTGGCCCAACCCTTCCAAACATCTGTCTTGAAAGCCTGTTTACATAACTGCTGGCAAAATGCCTCACTTTGCTGCTGGGTGTCCAAAGGTGGTGTCAGTTCCAAGCCATGCAGGATTCTCAACAGCACGGTGGCTGGCTTCCCTCAAAGTGAGTGCCCGCCATACATTTGATCACTTAGTTTTGGAATCAAACGCAGTCACTGTTACCACTTATTGTCTCTTGTTGCCACTGTTGTCTCTTCTTTGTATATAAACAAGCCACTGAATCCCTACCATTCCCAAAGAAAGGGGAATAAAGTTCTACTTCTTCCACAGGGAATCTCTGAAGGCCTAGAAGGTAAGAAGTTGGTCTGCCAACCCAAAGGCAAGTGGTTTAAATCCATCAGCAGCTCTGCAGGAGAGAGACAAACAGTCTCATCCTGTATATATTATAGCCTCTTAAGACCAAATGGAGGGCCACCTATGGGTTACTTCTGACTTAATGGCAATGAATTTCAGAGTTTTCTTCCTTAAGGAGTTTCGCTGCAAACTCAAAGGCTGAGCTACTCTGTCAGTTTGAATCTACTAGCAGCTCTTTGACAGAAAGATAAGTAGTCCCTTTCCACGTAATTTAAAGCCTTGCAAACACAATGGTTATTGTAGAGTAAGGATCCAAGAGGAGGAGGAGGGAGCAGAGGGGTGAGGACGGGTGGACAGTGAAGGGGATTTAATCATAGGGTCACACAATTTGATGGGTGGATAGAGGGGTGGGTAAAGGAAATGGAAAGATCCGGTGTGAAAAACAACGCACACAAACTTTTAAGTAAACCAATATAAAACAAACAAAACCAAAAAACCTAACACACACAATGGTGAGCTATGAGTCAGTTTTGATTTGACAGCAATAAGTTGAACTTTTCTTGAAGTTGTTATTGTGCAGGACTGCATCAGAACCCACTCACAGCTGACCCTTCAGGGATTTTTTAGAAACAGTACATCACTTGGGAGGAGACTGCTCAACGTTCTCCCATGGAGCAGCTGGTGGATTCAAAATGCATGCCTTTGGATTTGCAGAGAAGCTCCTTACCATGAAGCCACAAGAGCGCCTTTACTGAAAAGAGGAGGAACAAGGAATCTGTGGCTGAGTTTTTAAATCACTATAAAAATATGATTAGGTATCACTGGCATGACATAAGTCCAGAATAAGAGCTGCATAGTAAAGTTGAGTGTTGGGGGGGGGATTACTGTGTAACAATGAAAGAATTTCTTTTTTCCCACGAGAAAAGCAAACTGGGGAGGGCATGGAGGAAAATGTGCAACAATGAATGAATGGAAATCCAAGTTCTCTATAAACTTTCATTAAAATGCCAATTAAAAAATATGCATCAGAATGTGGAAATTACTGAGCAATATCATTGGTAGCACCTGCAAATAAAATCTGTCTGAAGATTATTCAAAAATTGCTAGAACAGTACATTGATAGAGAATTGTTAAAGATTCAGGATAGATTTACAAGAAGCTGTGACATCAGGAATATCACTGTTGATGTCAGATGGATCTTGGATGAAAGGGGGAGCAACAAAAGGACATCTACTAATGTATTATCGTGAAATATTATTCCAAATGGATGACCCTGGAGGACATTATGCTGAGTGAAATATCTCAATCACAAAAGGAAAAACACTGCATAATGCCGTTGTTGTAAAACGAGACTGACATAGGGGTTGGGGGGGTTGGAGACTGAGAATGATGAGATAAATTATGTTTACTGCATTGAAACAGATAAGAGAACTGTTTAAAAGGTATATATGATTAGGTATTATTGTCATGACATGAGTACAGAATGAAGGCTGCATAGTAGAGTGGACTTGGGGGGAGTGACTGTATAACAAGGAAAGAATTTTTCTTTTACTTTTAAAAGAGAAGAATGAAATGGAGGGGCAGAGTCGGCAGGGAGAAAAGCGCAACAATGAATGAATGGAAATAAAAAAAATTTATAAAGAAACTGACAAGAACTAAAAAAAAAACCCATTTGAGAGAAAACTTATAGGGCATGATACCACTCACGTGGGTATGACAAAAAACAAAATTTCATCAAAGAATGTTTTGTTAAGTGTGAAAATGCCATCACAGACAAGAGTCTCATAATGAAAATTTACAGAATATTGTAAAGCCTCAAAAGGAAAAAGTCTGATAACCTAATTACAAATAAAGCAAATGATATGGAAAGACCTTTCAGAGAGAAAGACATTTGGATGGTCAAAAGACATATGAGAAAAAGAAAAAAAAAAAAGACACATGAAGTTCTAATCCACCAAGTCACTGGCAATAAGATGAGATACCATCTCACTCCAGTAGCAGTGGCAGAGTTTTATACGACAGCAAGTAATAAATGTTGGAGAGAATGCAGAAAGACAGGAACTCTCTCACACACTGTTGGTGGGATTATAAAATGTTACAACCACTCTGGAAGACAGTTTGGCATTTTTTCAAAAAGTTGAACACAGAGATTCCATATTACAAAGCTATTCCGCTGCTTGGAATATGCCCCGAGAAACTAAGGACTGAGGCACAAACAGAGACTTGTACACCAATGTTCATAGCAGTGCTACTCACCATCACAAGAACATGGAAACAGCCCAAATATACATCAACAAGTGACTGGATTGAGAAACTGGTACATTCACATGATGGAATACTAGGCAGTATTCAGGTGCAATGATTTTTAAAAATACTATAAAACATAGGAGAGGCTAGAGAGCATTATGTTGAGTGAACTAACTCAGGTGCTTAAGAACAAATGCTTCATAAGACCATTATTGTAAAAAAAAAGATAAAAAGTAATATGTGCATGGATATCCAAAAGGGCATGGGGAAGAGAGGTTGCAGAGTTTGGTGGGTGGAGGGAGGAGAAAAAAAAACAACACCAAAACCCAAACACAATATACATGAAAGAAACACAATGTAAACAAATTATTGTATGCAAACCAAAAATATTTTTTGAAAAAATGTTTTTCTTAACTGAAACAAAATTAAAATGTAAGCCGTCTATAAGTAGAGGCATGCTACTAAGGAAGCTTATTTTATAGCTTGCATTTTCAAAATCATAAAGATGGCAAAACAAGAGACTGTTGGTTAAGTATAAAGCCTAAAGTATAATGACATAAACGTGTAAGAATGAAATACCTATAAAGTATTTAATGTTTACTGATAATCCATGACAGAATATATGGTCAAATCTTACTTTACACCCCCAAAAAAAATCCATTCCCACTGAGTCCACTTCAACCCCCAGAGGCCCTGTAGGACAGAACTGAGCTACCCTTAGACAGTTCTTTTAAAATTAATTTTTTAAATTTTAATTGTCATTTCAATGGAAGTTTACAGAAAGTTAGATTTTCATTCATTCATGGTTGCACATTTTATCCCCTCTCCCTCCTTTCCCCTCCCTGTTGTTGTTGTTATGTGCCATCGAGTCGTTTGCGACTCATAGCGACCCTATGCACAACAGCCCTAAATCCTGCTCTATCCTGCGCCAACCGCACCGCCTCTGACACACCCATCCCGATTACCCCAGTCACCGAATCAATCCATCTCATAGAGGGTCTTCCCCTCCTGCGCCGTCCCTCCACCCTCTCAAGCATGATATCCCTCTCCAAGGACCCGTCCCTCCTGGCAGCATGTCCAAAGTATGTCAGACGAAGCCCCAGAATCCTTGCCTCCAAGGAGTAGCTTGGTTTAATCCTCTCCAAGATAAATCTGTTTGTTTTCCTGGCAGTCCAGGGTACATTCAGTACCCTTCTCCAGCACCACAGCTCAAAAGCATCC
Source organism: Elephantulus edwardii (assembly GCF_000299155.1). Classification (NCBI taxonomy): domain Eukaryota; kingdom Metazoa; phylum Chordata; class Mammalia; order Macroscelidea; family Macroscelididae; genus Elephantulus; species Elephantulus edwardii. The sequence continues at coordinate 7,626,182 of NW_006399865.1, forward strand.
ACTCTCCTTCTGTCCTCCCTAGTCATTGTCCAACTCTCTGATGCATAACAAGTGATCGCGAAGACCACGGCCTGTATCAGACGCACCTTAGTCTCCAGAGAGACACTGTTGCTCCTGATTACCTTAGAGAGGTCCCTAACAGCAGACTTTCCCATCGCGATACGCTTTTTGGTTTCCTGACTGCTGGTGCCAAGAGTGTTGACTGTGGAGCCGAGCAAACTGAAGCTGTGAACAATCTCAATCTCTTCGTCATCCATCCTGACGCTGCCAATTGGTCCAGTGGTGAGAATCTTTTGTCTTCTTGACATTGAGCCTCAGTCCATACTGAAGGCTGCAGTCCTTGACCCTCCGCAGCAAGCGTATGAGGTCCTCCTCAGTTTCAGCAAGCAGGGTTGTGTCATCTGCATAACGCAGATTGTTAATAGATCTTCCACCAATCCTGATGCCACAATTCTCCTCATAGAGCCCAGCCTCTCAGATAATCTGCTCTGCATACATGTTGAAAAGGTATGGAGACAGGATTCATCCCTGGCGTACACCCTTCCCAATTTTGAACCATGCAGTGTTACCCTGCTCTGTTCTGACTACTGCCTCTTGGTCCAAGTATAGGTTTTGCATTAGCACAATTAAATGTTCTGGGATTCCCATTCTTCTCAGAGTCAGCCACACTTTGTTATGATCCACACAGTCAAATGCCTTTGCATAATCAATGAAACACAGATAGACATTCTTCTGGTATTCTCTGCTTTCAGCCAAGATCAATCTAACATCAGCAACAATATCCCTAGTACCACGACCCCTTCTAAACCCAGCTTGGATTTCCAGAAGTTCTCTGCTGATGTGCTGTTCTAATCGTTTTTGGATGATCTTCAGTAGAATCTTGCTTGCATGTGAAATCAATGACACTGTTCTGTAGTTTCCACATTCAGTTGGCCTAGTTAACTTTTTTCTTTTATTTAGGGATTTTTTTAATTGACATTTTAATTAAAGTTTATAGAGAACTTGGATTTTCATTTCAAGGGCTATAGTTGTTATGGACACAGAACCCCTTGCTCCTTTTGGGAGTAAGTCTGAACCACTGACCTTTTGATCAGTTGAATCCTTTAATCACTGTGCCATCAGAGTCAATTAAATGCATAGTAACCCTCCACTGGGTTTCTGATGCTAATTTTTTTTTTTACTGATTATATTGGTTTGTTTACAAAGTTCGTATACCTTGTGTTCCATAATATTCTTCATTCACATTGTATTTCATACAATCATTCCCATGAATTATGTTTTAAAAAATTAATCACCATTGGACCTTGCTTATCTTTGGACCCTGTCTTTTCAGGTCCCCACTGGATCCTTCCTTCACCCCTCCCCCTAACCATGATGCTTTAATTCTTAATGGGTTGGTTGGTTGTTGGGTTGGTTTTTTTTTTCATTTTTGCTTTTTTTGTTTTTTTTTTCCCATGGGTACACCTGGTGGATGAGAACTGCAGGAGATAATCTTCTGTTTGGTGGCACAATCCACGAAGTACTAAGCCACCAGAGGTCCTTATCAGAGCTCTTGTTTGTCTTAAGCTGCCACTCAATTGATTCTGACTCAGAGCAAGCCCATGTACAGACAAATTAGCCCTTGCCTGATCCCACCTCATCCTCGCAATCTCACTGTCCTTAAACTTCTTGTTACAGTTCTTGAGGGTCTTCCTCTCCTTCTCGGACCTTCTATCCTTCCAAGCATAATGTCGTCTCCTGCCAATATGCCTAAAGTATGTAAGGGGACATCTCACCATCCTTGTCTCTAGGGAGCACCTTTAGAGGCTGCGCTTGTTTTAAAAATTCACTATTGCAAGTTGATTCTGACTCACAGAGACTGGACATTCCTGGCTATCTGAGTCTGCAGATCTAAACAGGAAGAGACTACCCGCCCATCTGGATTCAAACTGCAAAGATGTTGCAAGGGCAACATGCTGTGAGCTATACTAACTAACACTGCAAAACTGCATACTAACAAACTGAAACCTCCTCTTGAATTGCACCTGTTGGGGGAACGGGAGATAAATGTCAGGATTTCATAAAGAGACTGAGTAAATGAATTCAATTATTACACAACTTCATTTCCAACTTGGCTTAGGGCATATCTGCAAGTTAGCTTGCTCATCATTTCAGCGTGCTGGCATGTAGCACCATCTCTGATTTCCCCACTTCTCCTTCTCAAATGATGCAATCCAATGGGAGAAACAACAGTGTTCACTGCTCTTTAGTACGGGGTTTCAATTCTGTCAGGGCTTTGTTTACTCACTCTGCTGCTAATTGTCCTCACTGTGATGTGGCAGTGGAGTAACCTCCACCTTAATTAGGCTGACCCGCATGTGACTGCTGTAAGGCTCCAAAATGGTGGAGCCCATGCAGCGGTGCCTTCCTTGTCCGTGGGGCCTGAGTCTCGGATGGACTTGCTGTGTTCACTGGGAAACTAGTCAGTTTAAGAGAGTCAGGAGCTGGCTATATTGCACATTCCTTTCAGTTCTTTAAAAGTCTCCCTTGTCATCCAGTTGATAGTCAATTCCAACCCAAAGTCATCCTCCATGAACCTTCTTAGGCCTTTATAGGAAGGGGACTGTCCACCTTTCTTCCTCCTATGGATCTGTTGATGGATTCAAACCGATGAGCATCCAGTTAGCAGCCCAATACATTACACTCTATGCCATCAGCTTGAGACTGATCTCACTTGGCACAGATATTATTTCTGGTATACAAGCCCTGGTGGCAAAGTGGCTGCTAATGGAAATGTTTGCAGCTCAAGTTCACCAGGAGATAAAGATGAGCCAATCTACTTCTAGAAAGATTAAGCTTGGACACCTTATGGGGCAGTTCTACTCCGATCAAGATGTTGTGAGTCACAACTAACTCAATCCCGATGAGTAGTCTTCAGCTACATGTGGATGTGTACCTGAATGAAAAGGAGGCAAATCAGCAACAGGATTTCTCAAACTATGGGCCATGAGTGGTAAAGTCGCATGAACAACATCACTCGCATGGGTACTGGATGGAATATGCCTTACCATCTAGAGGAGACGCAGCCTTGTTGGCTCCAGTTCCTCATGGCCAGCAAGTTTCACTCTACAGCTAGTGCTTGTGCTCCACTTGTGCTGCTGAAGAAGGGCGCTGTTGCCTCCCCATCTGGAATAGACTGCACAGTGGAGCTGAACAGAGCCACAGAATGCACATGCTTACTTAGTTAAGAAACTTCTGGGAATGTTGACGTGGGCAGGGGCAAGAAGGGGGGGATGATAGGCCACAAGCTGCTATAGGGTGTGCTCTGGGACAAGGCATTGCAGGAAAGAAGCCAGTCGTCACACTTAAACTCTGTGCTAGAAACCAGGCTGACCAATCTAGTCTTAAGATCAAGGGTCCCTCGTGGACCGCATAGAAAGGCAACAGGCTGTCACTGTCCCCTTCCACAATGTGAGAGTGTGCTTGCATGCGTGTGTGCACTAGATCATGACAAAACGGTATAAAATTCTGGGGGTCATGTTAAAAAATGTTTGAAACACAGCTCTCGGCCATGATTATGACTTCTAAATTCCCTTCAGCACAAAAGCAGGCACTGGCTTCCTTCATGCTTAATGCAGCCATCCTTCCACTTCTTATTAACACCACATCTCCAGACTAACAACCTTGGCATCTGTCAGAAACAAACAAATTCCAAAGACTTGGATCTTCAGGAAATGCAAATAAAGAGGTAAATGGACTAAAGAGGAGTTCTGTGGTTTAACCCCCTTAAAGAACAGAGAGATTTCTTTAAAACTTTGAGACTGTGGCTACCTTAATGTGTTTCCAGACTGACAGCAAAGGCAGATAATATCACTGCAATGCAATGTTGTAGATGGTCTGGTAAGGGTGAGGTTAAGGAAAACAGAGTCATTAGTATTAAGAATAAGATGTTCTTAAAAAAAAAAAAAAGAATAAGATGTCCTTAAAAAGGTAATTAGGGATTTGCCAGCTAAATGAGGGAGGACGGCGGAGTGCACTCCAAAGGGAAAGGCGGCATATGTGAAGGGATATGAAATGAAGGGCAAGCCCAAGGAACTTGGCTATGTTGTAATAAAATACTCAGACTTGCGAAACAGAAAAGTCATTCAGTAAGGAGGGGCATGCCAATTCCTGGTAACAGGGGTGACAAGCTGGTGGCAGAAAAATTCAATAGGACAGTATTACAGGAAACCAAATGTGACCTGGTGGAAACCTTCCTTAAAGTGGTGGGAAATTAGAGGACTAATTGGAAATGAGAAGTTTTAAAGAGAAGCCTTAGGAGAATTTGAGAAACTGGTGAAAATGCAGTTGAAGGCAAGGGTAACTCTCATGCTTCTGAGCTGGGTGACTGAGTGTCGGCACTGTCCAAGAGGATAGTGACATGAGAGGGGAAGCAATGCTCAGAGAGGAAGGGGAGGGATAGTGAATGTAGTTCTCGCCAATAGAATGAATGCGCTTGGAAGACATCCAAGTGAATGACGAGATTACATGAGTCTGATCTCTTATTTTTTTTTCCGGTTTCTAAGCCAATGTATACTCTAACAACCCCACAGCACACAGATCTCTGGTCAACAAAGGTTGCCTTTAAAGTCATCAGAGAAGGGCTGATATAATTCAGAAAGAGAAAAGATTCTGTATGCTCCAGAGACAAGAAATTTGGAGAGAATGAGGGCACAGACGTGTTATCTTCAGATCTAGATACTGCTGAGACTTGAATAAATGCGTGTCATTTCAGGGTGGCGAGCAGGTATCATCGTGCAAGCTGAGAGTTTTGCATGTCCAGGTCCACACCTCACAAATTTGTTGCTGAAACAAAGAGGTACAAGGAATTTGGCTGTGAATGATTTCAGGTCAAGGTTTCCCAAAGGACATGACTGCCCTTTGAGGGTCAAGGTGCACAGATCACTGTGATGTGGAAACCCATGTGTTGATTAGCCATAGGTGTGTTCCATGCTAGAGCCAAAGCAAGATGCCATTTGGGTTTCAGCAATAAAGTTAGTACCAGTGAATATGACTGCAGAATTGGATTCCAATTTAACCTATGATCTGCATCTCAGGAACTCCTATCAATCACCACTCAATAGTTTTGAATGATTGCCCTGTCCTCTTTCACCAATGAAGAAATTAATTTTTTTTTCCCTGAGAGCAATGCCTCTCAGAGTATGTGCATGTGGGCAGGAGCCATGTGTTAGGGAGGGGAACAAACTCTTGGCAAGACTTTTGGGTGTGAGTGGAGGGCTGGTGATTAAGGCATGGAGGAGACAACAGTAAAATTAAAATCAGGGGGGGAAAACCAAGAGTTGCAGAGTGAAAATATAATCTGTCTTTTTACTTCAAAGACCATTTTTGTTCTCCACTCATAGCATGCAGAAATAACAAATCTATAATTTTTATGATATGGGCTGGATTTCATTATCTTTCATAAATTCATTATTACTGTCATGTGCCATGGAGTTGATTCTAATTCATAGCAACTGCCATGTGCAAAAGAAAATAAAAAAAACAATGATGTCCAACCCTGCATCATACTCACAATCATTTCTATAATTCCTGCAGCCACTGTGTCAATCTATCTTCCTTTTTTTGGCTGATGCTCTATTTTACCAAGCATCATATCCTTCTCCACGGACCCCTCCTGAAAACATGTCCAAATTTAGTGAGAGGAAGTCCTACCATCCTCTCTTCAAAAGAGCATTCAGGATGCACTTATTCCAAGGGAGATTCGTTCATTCAACACTGTCATTCAAGTACAACAAATCTAGTTCATTCTCTTCCATATTCATTGCCTGAGTTTCACTTGCATATGATGCAATTGAAAATGCCATGGCGTGGGTCAGGCCCACTTGACCCAAATTCATTACTCACTTTAATCTTTTACAGATTGTTAAAGAGCTGCCTGTCCCTCATAGTAGTGATGTGGGTGCCTTGTAAAATGTGAAGCATTCTCCAAATACTGAGTCATATTCTCAGTCTAAGACTGCCAAATTTAAGGAATCAAAGCTGGTGAGTCAAAAGAACTAGACATATGTTTCCCTAATCTACACCTGAAGTCCTGATGCTGCTCAGGCTTCAGTCTTGATTCTTCAGTGGCTCTTACATATGTCCCTTCCACATCACTCTGCCCCCTCACACAGTCCGGCTCTCAATGTTATCTATTGTTTCCTCCTTTCACCCTAACGGCCACCACCATTTTGTCCACTTGTCACTGATCCCATCATCTTTCATTTTCCTCCTCCCCAAAGTGGATGTGAGTCTCACTCTGAGGCTCATGATTCACTCTTACACTGCAGTCATCGCTTCTCAATTTGTGCTTCTGCCTTTAACAATGTCATGACCCTCGGGAACATTCAAAGCCAAGTAGGTCAAATCTGTGGGTGGGAAGAGTCATGTCTGTCAACAACATGTCAGAGTAAGAAGCCCCATGTTCACATTACTCATAGAAAACCAAAGCAGAAACTGCCAGAATTAACTTTGCCAGAACTCAGGGGAAGACAACAATCAAGCCTGAAGCAAGGAAAAAGGCCGTTTCAAGAAGGTAGGAAAAGTGTGTTCTCCCAGCATGTCCTCTCCCCAGTCTGGTGGGTGGTTTGAAGATGGCAGTCTACGTGGCCAGTGTGGGCCCTGGATTCTGACTCCAGCAGGGGCACAGTGGACCTTACTCAACATCACAGAGCTTCTCTGTTCGAAGCTGTCAGGAGGAGTCCTGGTGGCACAGTGGTTAAGGGTTCGGATGCTAACCGAAAAGCTGGCGGCTAGAACCCTCCTGGTGAGAAAAGTGTGGCCACCTGTTCCCATAAATGTTTTCCAGCCTTGGAAACCCTATGAGGTGGTTCCACTCTGCCCTGGAGGCTGTCAGTGAAGAGTTTAGGGCTTGGGGGGACTTGTTTGGGGGCGACGTGAACCAAGGAATGTATCGCTGCTTTAAATATCTTAAATCTCAAGCTGAAAGTTCAAGAGACAGATGTTGCTCAAACACTTTTAAGGTGAGTGATCAATTATTACCTGAGACAAGAGTGCAACTGAGATTTTTATCAGACTGCTTAAGGACAGTGAGGTAAAAACACAGATAATTTCTTTGGGAAATTAGGACATTCAAAAAAGTATTCATGCATATAGTACGAATAAAGAAAGTCATACTCAAGTTCTGAGTAAGATACATACTCACAGAAGGAAAAAATGACCAAGCTAAATGCACTGTTATCGAGGCAATTCTGACTCCTAGTTCACATAAGAGCCGAGAAAATCCCAAGCTTCCACTGCAGGCTGATTTCTGGGCTCAGTATAAGCCTACGTGTTGAAGGTGTTCTCCAGCATAGAGACTTTCCCCCCCTCTTGTTGTGTACTATCCACTCTGATCCAACGGGTACAGGAGGAGATTGCTCTTCCTTCTCCAGCAGAGCATCTCGTGGATTCAAACCACATGCCTTCAGGATTGCAGTGCAGTTTCTTGCCACCAGGCCACGAGAGCTCCCTGACACAGAGACATTTTTAAAGACTGGAAGATTCTTTCTTTCTATTGTTATTATTGCTTGTTTTGTCTTTTTGTTTTCTTCAACTCATCATGCTCAAGGTGATCGACATCAATAAAGTGAACTACAGGTTTCAGTGATCACACATATCAAAGAATACAGTCTCTGTAAAGATAGTATGGAAGGGTCAAGAATCAGATTCTTCTAGCTCTTGACCATTAAAAACAAACACGCAAAAAAAAAATCCTGAGGGAGAGGAGGAATAACCTTTTCAGAGTTAGGACATCAGACTATTTAAAGGTCCCATTTTCAAGAGGCTGTCTCCTTGGCACTTTAAACTAAGAACGACATGGTCCTCTCTACTCCCATTGCAAATGGCTGTCCTGCTCCTGTCTTTCCCCACCTCAGAGAATGGAGCCATAATTCTTCCCTACTCAAGTTCATTTTGTCCCAAACCTCTTCTTTTAACTGCTGGCTAGCCTGAGCAACTCCACCTCCCCAATAGCCCTAACATCTATTTCTTTCCATCACTCCTGCCACGGCCTCTGATCAGACATTTCATATTTGCTTTTGGACTTGAAGTCTTAAAACTGTATCCTCTGACTCTACTCTGATGGAATCTCTCTGGCCGTGGCAGAATGATCAGTTTTGAGCATGACATTTTTGTATCTCTTATTCATCTTCTCTGCCCACACAATGCTTGCCAAGATCCTGCAAGATATGACTCATTCTGAGGACTCTAATGCTAACAACTTGGAAACAGTCTTTATCCCTGCATGCCACTCCTGTGCCCAGAGCTGTTTATTCCTTATCTTTCTGTAATGTCTTGCTATTACAGTGATTATTTCTCATTTCATAAATAAAAGAACACATTGCCTAATGCCATCATATTATAGCAAAAGCAAATCTGAAAGCATGTGTTAATAATGGATATCTAATCACACAAACGGAAAAACTTGAAACCCACTGCTGGAGTTGATTCTGGTTCTAAAGTGATCCTATACAATTAGATCTGGAATGGAAAGAGACCCTGAATAAGCAAAGCACTCCTGAAAAAAGAGAAACAAGGTAGGAGGTAACTCACTCTTTGATCTCAAATCCTACTACACAGACGGGGTGGTCAAAACAGCATGGTACTGGTACAGTGGCAGACACATGGATCAATGGCATAGAATTGAGAACCCAGAAATCAGTTCATTGATTTTTGACAAGGAGAGGAAATCAGTTAAGTGGGGAAATGACAACCTCTTTAGCAAATGGTGTAAGCAGAATTGGAAAACTATTTACAGACAACTCAAGCCAGAAACCATATCTCACATCATATAAAAAAATCAACTCAAAGTGGATCAAGGACCTAGAACTAAAACCAAGGACTCTAAATTTCATCAGAGAAAAGCTTGGAAAACTCTGGAAGCCCTAATCCACAATATGAGCAGTCTTTAAGCATCTTGAAAAACCTGCAACTAAAAGAGAATAAAATAGATGAATGAGACCTTCTAAGAACCAAATCCCTGTGCACGTAAAAAAAACCAAACTTCTCCAACAGGGTAAAATGGAAACCCACAGATTTGAAAAAACATTTGGTAATAACATATTTGATAAGGGACTCATATCTAAAATATACTCCAACACTTCAACAAGAAAAAGGTAAACAATCTGATCACAAAATGGGCACAGGATATGAACAGACACCACCAAAGACATTCAGACAGCGAACACACTCATGAAGAAATGTTCAGAATCTCCAGCTCTAAAAGAGATGCAAATCAAAACAACTATGAGATATCATCTCACCCCAGCAACAATAGAAAAGTTCAATAGAGCAGCAACACCAAATACTGGCGAGTTTGTGGAGAGACTGGAGCCCTTATTCACTGCTGGTGAGAGTGTAAAATGGTGCAACCACTATGGAAGGCAGTATGTCACTTTCTCAAAAAGTCGAAAATTAGAAATACCATTTGACCCAGCAATTCCACTACTGGGAATATACCCGAAAGAAACCAGAGCTGCCACCCCAACAGATACATGCACACCTATGTTTATTGCTGTGTTATTCACAATAGCAAAGAAATGGAAGCAACCCAAGTGCTCATCAACAAATGGGTAGAAAAACTATGACATATTCACACAATGGAATACTATGCAGTACTGAAAAACAAGGAACTCATAAAATATTACATAACATGGGTGACACTCGAGGACATTATCCCAGGTCATGAAAGGACAAATACTGAATAACACCACTGTTATAGAACAAGACTGACATGGGGGTTGTGGAGAAACTGAGGAAAAAAAGGGGATAAATAATAAATACTACACTGAAACAGATAAAGAACCGTTTAAAAAAACTATGATTAGGTATTACACATATGACAACAGCCCAGAATAAGAGGTACACTGCAAAGAAGACTGGGGTGTGTGTAATTGTGCAACAATGATTATTTTTTTAAAAAGTGAACTGGGGAGGGGGAAGAGAGGGAGAGGGGATAAAATGTGCAATAATGAATTCATTAAAATCTAACTTTTCTGTAACCTTTTGTTAAAATCACAATTAAAATTAAAAATTGTATTACTAAAAGGACCCTATAAGACAGAGTAGAACTACCCCTAAGGGTTTACAACCCTATAAACTTTTATGGAAGCATCTTTCTGCCTCATTTTTCTCCGAAGGAACAACTAGTGCTGACCTTTCAGGTGGTTTAATACTTACTCCATTGTGCCACCAATGTTCCTGACCTTACCAAAACAGATGGACAAATTCATAGCTAAAGTGTACAAAATAAGGCACTTGTTTTGAGAAAATAAAACTGTAGTACATAGTAGAATAAGGGGAATTATGAGTTTCAACGGAGAAAAGTGAGAGTACTGAGAAAGGAGAGGAGGAGATGAATATAAAGAGAATATGAAAGAAAGAGTCCAATATTGTTGTGAATAGTTGCAGCCTGAAAAGGAAGATGTCCACTGGAGGTGTTTAATGATGAAAACAGTCAAGAGAGCTTAAAAACTCAAATGCCCATGATTCAATTTCATGTAGGTTATCTTGGCTATTTGGAGTTGTGACCTTCCTGACTTACCCCTAAGTCGTCAGTAGGATCTGTTTGTTACACATCTCACTAGGGCTCCAAGTCAGAGAGAAATTTGAAAGATGAAACCTGGGGTTGAGAGACCCAGGTGCTGCTTGGGAAGCAGCTGCAATATGGGTAGACAAAAAAAGTAGATACACAGAATGCCCCTAATCTCATAGCAAGGGTGGTAGATTTCTACCTCTGTGTATCAAGAAAGTTTGGCATTGAAACAAATGAAACACACAATCCCCTTGAAAAGTGGGGAAGGACTTGAATAGATACTTCACCACAGAAGTTATTGGAATGGCCAATAAGTACATGGAAAGATGCTCAAAGCCAACAGGGAGATGTGAATCAAGACCACAATGAGGTACACCTCAACGACACTAGGACGGCAATGATCAAAACCAAGGAGAAAACTATCAGCAAGGTTGCAGAGGAAAAGGAACTCTTGGGAATGGAAAATTGGCACAGCTGCTGTGAAAAATAGTTCCCAAAACGGTTCCTCAAAAATGTTACCTAAAAAATTCCAGCATAGAATGACCAACAACAACAACAAAAAAAATCAAGCCCACTACCTTCAAATCAAATGCAATTCATGCTGCTGTTAGAAGCCATCAAGTCAACTCCAACAAAGAGAAACCTTAGGCATAACAGTACAAAACCCTACCCAGTCCTGTGCCCACCTCACAGTTTCTGCTGGGCTTCCAACCACTGTTAAAGTAGCTGTGTCAATGCATTTCATGGATGGCCTTCTCTCTTTCACTGAATTGCTACTTTTCCAAGCATGATGTCCTTTCCCAAATATGTGCCCCATCTGGAACATCCCAAAAGTATGTGAGACAAATTCTGACCTTCCTTGCTTTTAAGGAGCCCTATGACTGTCCCAATTAGCAGCATCATGATAGTGAAGAGATTGAGACTGTTAACAACTTCAGTTTGCTTGGCTCTACAATCAACACCCTTGGAACCAGCAGCCAGGATTAAGACGAATTGCACTGGTGAAATCTGATGTCAGAGACCTCTCAAAAGTACTGAAGAGCAATGTCAGACTGAAGACTAAAATGTGCCTGGTATAGGCCATGGTCTTCGCAATTACTTGCTATGCACGGAAAGCTGGACAATGAGTAGGATAGAAGGGAAACTGATGCCTTTGAGCTGTGATGTCAGAGAAGAGTATTGAATATATCATGGACTGCTAGGAGAAAAAACAAGTTCATCCTGGAGAGGGTAAAGCCAGGCTGTTCCTTGCAGCTAAGGATTCTGAAGCTTCGTCTACCATACATTGTCATGTTGCAAGGTGGGATCAGTCCTTGGAGAGGAACATCATGCTTGAGAGGGTGGAGGGACAGTGCATGAGAGGAAGATTCTCTATGAGATGGATTGATTCAGTGACTGGGGTAATGGGGATAGGTGTGTCAGAGACAATAAGATTGGCAAGGGATAGAGCAGGGTTTAGTGATGTTGTATATAGGGTCACTATGAGTTGAATGATCCAGGAAGTATTAAAGGAAGATGGAGGGAATGTGAAGAGTCACTGTGTCGAAAGGAGTTGGAAGACACAGAGGAATTTCATGAAACAACATATGAGCGAGAGCCTATGGTGATGAAGGAGGAGGTTCAGGCTGCTATGAGGGAAATGGCAGGGAATAAGGCTCCAGGAATAGATGGTGTAACAATTGACATATTTCAGTTAACAGATGCTGCCATGGACGTGCTCACCAAGTTGTGCCGGGAGATATGGAGAGCAACCATTTGGCCAACTGAATGGAAGAGATGGATATTTGTTCCTATCCCAAAGAAAGGTGACCCACAGAATGTGGAAACTACAGAACAATCTCACTGATTTCACATGCAAGCAAGATTTTACTGGGGATTGACCAAAAACGACTGGAACAGCACATCAACAGAGAACTACCAGAAGTCCAGGCTGGTTTCAGAAGGGGTCGTGGTACTAGAGATACTGTAGCTGATGTTAGATGGATCTTGACTGAAAGCAGGGAATACCAGAGGAATGGCTATCTGTGTTTCATTGACTATGCAAAGGCATTTGACTGTGTGGATCATAACAAACTATGGCTGACTCTGAGAGGAATGGGAATCCCAGAACACTTGATCGTTCTAATGCGAAACTTATGCTTGGACCAGGAGGCAGTCGTCAGGGCAGAGCAAGGGAACACTGCATGGTTCAAAATTGGGAACGGCATACGCCAGGGATGCATCCTATCTCCATACCTTTTCAACCTATATGCAGAACAGATTATCTGGGAGGCTGGGCTCTATGAGGAGAAATGTGGGGTCAAGATTGGTGGACGATTTATCAACAATCTGCGTTATGCGGATGACACAACCCTGTTTGCTGAAACTGAGGAGGACCTGAAGCGCCTGCTGCAGAGTGTCAAGGACTGCAGCCTGCAATATGGATTGAGGCTCAATGTCAAGAAGACAAAGATTCTCACCACTGGACCAATTGGCAGCATCAGGATGGATGGTGAAGAGATTGAGATTGTACACAGCTTTAGTTTGCTTGGCTCCACAATCAACAGTCTTGGCACCAGCAGCCAGGAAATGAAAAGGCGCATTGCCATGGGGAGGTCTGCTGTTAGGGACCTCTCCAAGGTACTGAAGAGCAATGGTGTCTCTCTAGAGACTAAGGTGCGTGTGATACAGGCCATGGTCTTTGCAATCACTTGTTATGCATCAGAGAGTTGGACAATGACCAAGGAGGATAGAAGGAGAATTGATGCCTTTGAGCTGTGGTGCTGGAGAAGAGTATTGAGAATACCATGGACTGCTAGGAAAACAAACAGATTTGTCCTGGAAAGGGTTAAACCGGGTGGCTCCTTGGAGGCAAGGATTCTGAGGCTCCGTCTAACATACTTTGGACATGTTGTGAGGAGAGACCGTACCTTAGAGAGGGACATTATGCTTAGGAGGGTGGAGGGATGGCGCAGGAGAGGAAGGCCCTCTATGAGGTGGATTGATTCAGTGACTGGGATAATTGGGTTGGGCGTGTCGGAGACAGTGCGATTGGCACAGGACAGAGCAGAGTTTAGGGCTGTTGTACATAGGGTCGCAATGAGTCGCAGGCGACTCGACGGCACATAACAACAATAACAACATGAGTTGCAGATAACTCGACAGCACATAACAACAACAACGTGGCTGTCCCTGTTCTGGGACAGATTTCTTATTATTTTGACAGTTGTGAAATGTTCACTATTTTCTGCGTACACCACAATTCAAAGGTATCCTTTCTGATTTGATTTTCCCTATTCATTGTCCAACTTCCACATGTATATGAAGTAATTTAAAACTCCATGATCTGGATCAGGTACACCTTAAACCTTTAAAGTGACATCTATCCCATAGAGACCTTATATTACACAGAACTGTCCCACGGAGTTTCCAAGGCTATATTTTTTTCTTTTTAGAAAGCAGACTGCCACATCCTTCTTCTGATGAAGCATGTATAGGCTTGAATTGCTAACCTTTCTGTTAGGAGCCAAGCTCCTACAGTTACCCTCTGACATAGCTATTACATTCAGAATACTTGATAACAATGTGTTTGATTTGGTTTATTGCATTTTAGGGCATATAACCAAAAGAATCAAAAGCAGCAATAAAAACAGACAAATGTACAGCAATATTCACAGCAACAGTAGAAACAATCCAAATATTCATCAGTAAATGACAGAATGGTACAAATATACCACGGAATATTACTGAGTGATAAAAACAAAAAGTTCAGATACATGCTGCAATATGAATAAGCTTTGAAAATATTCTGCTCAATGATATTAGATGATTAAAAAAAGACGAACAATTATTATTTCACTTACAAGAAATCAGCACAGCTACAAAAACTAAGGCAAACTTGCTCTATCAAGTCAACTCTAAGTTCTGGTAACTTTTCATTGGTTTCAAAGGCAGAATGTTGCCCATCTTTCTCTCTTATAATTCAAACCACTGACATTTTGGTTAGCAGCAAAACACATAGAATACAACTAAAAATCCATAAGCAAATATATTAAAACCAAAATTATTAGTGGTCACTAGGGAGGAAGGGCACTTTTGCTTATCAGGCAGTGAGTTCACATTAATGTGACAGAATTTTGTGGATAGTGAGAATACTTGCACCTCTTAATGGTGGTGGTTGTTGTTGTTAAGTGCCGTCGAGTTTTAGGTGACTCATAGTGACCCTATGAACGAAAGTCCTCAACACTTGTGTCACTTTCATCTTTTTTCCAAGTCCATAGCGTTTCTGGAGGCAAGCTATTATGGAAGTGGATGCCACTCCTGCTTCCAAGCTTGTCTTAATTGGGGAGCTCCACTGAACACTATCTGCCATGGGTAACCATTAACGCATTTGACACATCAATGTCACAGTGTTCTGCTTCACAGCCACCACGAGTTATCTCTGTACAACAAATGGACACACCAGGGCTATATGACCTAGAAGAATGTTTACCTCTTAACGGATGTAACAAAAATTGTTGAACTGATAGATTTTTTGGTGTGTATTATTTAATGAAAATAAAGAAAAGAGGAAAAGAGAATCAATCCCCATAGAGGCTGGAAGAAGTGACAATTTCTATTACAGCCCATGTACTAAAGTTACAGAATTGTTAAGCAGCAAAGAAGTCAATAAATGTACTATATAAAATATGCATAAAAATGAATATAATTACAGAAATGTAATTATACCCTAAAATATAAACCTATAAAAATATAACCCTAACCCTAACCCTAACCCTGACAAAAGCAACTTTACAAGAACATGAATTATAATACTTCTTAAAAAATTACTGGTCTTTTTCTCTAGGTCATTACCTAAAAATAAATAAGAGTTTTATTCTTTTCAACAGATCAAAGAAATAAAGGGATGCTTTGACTTAAAAAAATGTGTGTGTGTGTGTAGGGGAGAGTTCAAAGTGTGGAAGAGGAGAGAAACTGATTTCCAATGTCCTGGAATTTTCACAAATTCTAATTTAGAAACTCAGAAAACAAAATAAAATTCATATTACATCTTGCATAATAAAATTTATGTAATAGGCAGGTAAAAAGTCATCAAACTTGAGATGTCACAATTTATGTCATATTTTAATGCCAACATAAATTATTTCAGACAATAAAGTACATTTCCAAAGCTTAAAGAAATACTCCTTCACACACAATCCCAACAACTCTCTGTGAGAACACAGAGTACTTACTGAAGAGCCATTGGAGTTTTATACAAGCTCACATCTCCTAATGGTGTGAATAATGACGCATGTGAAATATTAATATATCCTCACTCCCAAAAGAAGTAATACCCCATAAATTTTTCAGTTCAGAGATTTTAGAATACATACGAATTAATCTGGATGTATAATAAAGGACAGGTTATTAAGATATGTTGAGACAAGATAGGTTAAGATACATACAACAAAAGATTATTTCTTACTTACACAAAATCTTCAGCAGATCCAGGAGACTGAGCAGGACCCCATTTCTCCGTGCATTAGCATAGTATGCCATACCACTTGGATTATATGCCATATTCATGTTGACACATGACCCCATGGTTACTGTATTTGAGAAAGAAAAACTGGAGAGAATTGAGAATTGGCCTTTATCTGTTATCCATCCACAACTCACATTTCAGTCACATGACTAAACTTAACTTGAAAAAGGCATGTCAATCACTCCTATCCCCTCTAATAAAATGGTTAATAATTTTTTTCTATTTGTCTCCTGTTTAGTTATTATTAATGTCTACTATATATACATATAATACTACATATACTTCTGTCAGAAGGATGACAAAAGAATTGATGTCTTCGACCTGTGGTGTTGGAGAAGAGTCCTGAACATACCATAGATGGCCAAAAGAACAAACAGATATCCCTTTGAGGAAGTGCAGCCAGAGTGCTCTTTGTAGGCAAAAATGAGAGCTTTGCCTCACATACTTTGGTATGTTGCTAGAGGGACTATTTGTTGGAGGACATGATGCTCAGAAAGGCGGAGGGTTGCCAAAGGAAAGGAGACCTTCAACCAGGTGGATTGACACAGTAACTCGTGCAATAGGCTCTAGTGTGTCAGGAAGTGTGAGGATAGCCCAGGGTTCAGATCTATTGTGCATAGGGTCGCTATGGGTATACTCAACTTGACTGCACCTAACAACAACAATAACACATACTCATAGCTGTTACTCATTGCTTTGATTCAGAACCAACTCAGAACCTAGAACCCTCCAGTAGGTTTTCTGAGGCTGTAAATCATACAGGAGGAGACTCCCTCTTTCTCCTCGGGAGGTGATGCTGAATTCAATCTCCAAAGAGAAACTACTTCTGGATTAGCAACACAAATTCCTATAGACTAGGTCACCAGAACTCCCTTAGACTTCTAGTTGTTTTGTGCTCGTTTTGTTTCTCTGGTTGTTTGTTTTGGTTTTTTTTCCTTAAAAAAAAAAAAAAAGAGTTCCAGATTTTACTGGTATTTCCGTAGGAGAAGTAAAGTTTAAAAAATGCTTCCAGGTATTTTGAAGTATCAGAAACTTTTCTACTTCTTTGTACTTTTTCAGCTTGGTATGATCAAAAAGGGGGAAAATTCCTCACTTGCAAAATATTATTTATTTTTAACCCAACCCACATTACTGGAGCTTTTCTTTATGTATTATAGGGTTCATCAACATTGGCACTGTGGTACTTGAAGTAAAAAATTTTGCAACATGAGCTGCCCTGTCTATTGTGGGATCTTTAACAGTATCCCTGGCATCTGGAAATTATTTCAGGCATGACAAGAAAAAAATGCTCTTTGGACATTGTCAAATGTCAAATTGCCACTAATTGAGAACCAATTTTCCATTGACCTTCTCTGGGTACTAGTGAAAGGACAAAAGAAAAGTACAGATAGATCAAAAGAGCCCTCTTGGTGCAGTGGTTAAGCAGTTGGCTAAAAATCTAAAGGTCAGCAGTTGGAATTCACTAGTGGTTTTAGGAAACACCTGCTTCAGTAAAAACTACAGACTAAGCAACTCTACGCAGAGGTCTAGTCTTTCATACAGGGTTGATCTGAGCAAGAATCAACCCGACAGTATACAATGGAAATAGATCAAGGATGATGAACTTTCCCTCTGATCTAACACTTATTTCCCCTCTGACCTTGGGAAAGTTTCTGAACATCTATTTTCCTCATCTATAAAATGGAAATAATGTTACCTGATGAAGAAGCTTCCCACAGGAACTATATGAGACACTAACCTGTCCACAGGCTGGGTTATTCAAATTACTGGAGACTCCTAGCCCTTTGGACAGCAGCACACCATGTGATGCACCACACCACTAGCACTCCTTGGGAGTTTTGAGAAACTACTTGTATCCACCCAGTTTCTATAGTTACATGCAGTCTAATTCCAGACTTCCTGTTCTATTCTACATGTACCCTCTGCACCTTCCTACGAGGTTCCTCACCATGCTCATGAGCTCCTATTATTATTTTTTTAATTTTTATTTTATTATTTGTGTGTGTGTGTACCGTCAAATCAGATCTGACTGGTACAGGAAGATATTGTCCCTCCTTCCCCGGCAGAGCACCTGGTGGATTCGAACCATGCACCTCTGGGACTGTAGTTGCAGCTCCTTACCACTAGGCCACCAGAGCTCTCCTATTCTTAATAATAATTTTTTTTTTAACTAGTGAAGTTCTAGTGCCCTAGAGGGTAGATGTGCTGTCCTTTAATAGCCATAGGTAGCTTGTCTGTAAAACATAACCACAGGAAAAGGGTCTGAAAGTTGAGAGGTGAATAAAAAGCCAGCAGAAGCCTTGCACTACAGTCCAGGAGTTCTGGTGGCACCGTATCTAAGGCACTGAGTAGTTAACCAAAAGGTCAACAGTTCAAACCCAAGAGGCACTGTGTGGGAGAAAGATGTTGCAATCTGCTTCCACACAGTCTTGGAAACCCTGTGCAGAAGTTCTTCTCTGTTCTTCAGGGTTGCTATGAGCTGGCACTGACTTGAGGGCATTGGATTAAGGGCCCAGTTTTATCTCATGAGAAATCCCTCAAGATTATTAAAAAGGCTTATAAATAATTTCTTCCCCAATCCTTGGATCATCTTGTGTTTCCCACACAGACATAGGCAGTCAATCAGTGGTTCATGGAGGACTAAATGACCAACTCCAGACATGAGTCAAATATAACTGTATCATTACTGGATTTCCCCACATCATCAGAGTTAGAAGTATCAAATGAGGCAAGATGAGGAAGCAGGAAGAATGCAAACAGATAGGATGGGTGACAGCAGAAAGAAGTGACAGGTGACAGTCTGACATTAAAAGAGGAAATGAAAGGGCAGCCATTAATTAAAAAAAAAATCAGCTCCATGCTCTGGAGAGTAAGCAGGCATGCACACCTCAATAACCCATTCGCTGCACTACACTGTCAGTGCAACATAATTGACATTCCTAATAATGACTGTGACATTTCAAAAATGCTAATTTCTGTTCAGTATGTGCTATTTTAAAAAATTCAGAGTGGTGTATGAGGCATTTGAGAAAGACTTCCATCACAAACATAAAATATGTGATTTGCAGTGTACCTCAGAGATTACCTAATCTCTCTGCATTCTCCAGGAGAGGCAAAGCGGTCTCAGAAAAGTGACATGCACTTTCCCAAGGTGAGCCACCCAGAGAGGCAGAATGGAGACTACCACCTCAGCTTCCTGAATCCACAGCAACTGTCTTTTCTATCACCACAGTTTTCCCAAATACATTATATTGATGGATTAATATTTGTCAGTTAAATAGGAATACATGTCAACTCTAGAATTTTCCTTCACTGAGTTATTAATCAACTAGTTCCTACTGAGCCTTTGTGGTGCTAAAAAACAAAATCAAACCATTTAGACATGGTGGAAGTTTCCAAGAAGGAAGAAAGCATGGTGCTTGGCTCAAATAACTCAAATGTCTATAAAGGAGAGTATTACTTATATGTAAAATGAATACAGACAAAGAATAGAGGGAAAATTAAAAAAAAAAAACCACACAAATATCACCCTTCAAACAAAACCAAAAGAGAAATAAACAAGTAAAACCAACAAGGCAAATCAGCAGGGAATATGGTGATGAGTTGGTGTGTAAAAACTAATTCTGAGTGCCCTAGGAACTTAGAGTTAGGAAACATCAACAAATAGAAGGCAGTTGAAGACCATTCAAGAGTGAGATGATGCAAGTTACTTTAGTTAGACCCAAAAGTTAACCCAAAAGTATGTGGTTACTGTTAAGTGCCATTAAGTTGCCTGCGACTTATAGCATCCCTATGTACAATAGCTCTGAACTCTGCCCCGTCCTGAGCCAATTCCATTATCTCCAACAGATCTGATGCCATTTCCCTGGTCACTCAAAGTCACTCCATTTCATCTGCGGTCTTCCTCTCCTACATCGTCCCTCCACCCTTCCAAGCATGATGCCCTTCTCCAAGGACTGGTCAATCCTGGCCACATACTCCAAGTATGTGAGACAGAGCTTCAAAATCCTTGCATCCTGGGAGCAGTTTGGTTTGATCCTCTCTAGACCAGACCTGTTTGTTCTCTTGGCAAGCCAGGACATGTTCAAGACTCTTCTTCAGAACCACAACTCAAAGACATCAATTCTTCTTCTAACATCCTTAGTCACTGTACAACATTCTGATGCATAGCAAATGATTGCAAAGACTATGGCCTGGATCAAGTACACATTAGATTCTGGACTTTTATTGTTGTTCATAACTACTCTAGAGAAATCACTGACAGCAGACTTCCCCAATGCAAAATTTCTCTTTTGATTTCTTGACAGCTGATACCAAGAGTGTTGACTATGGAATCAAGCAACCTGAAGTTGTTAACAAACTGAATCTCTTCTTCGTCTATCATGAAGCTGCCTATTGGCCAGTGGGAAAATAAAATTCAATCCACAAGAACCAAAGTGTGACCTTCAGTCTATCCCACCAGAATTTAAAGATCATCTCAGGAATAGGTTTGTGGCCTTGAACACTAAGTAGCAAACACCAGATAAGGGGTGGGAGGATATCAAGAATATAATTCATAAAGAACGCAAAAGGTCATTACAATGACAGAGGAGGAAGAAAAGACCAAGATAGATGTCAGAAGAAACTCTGAATATTGCACTAGAGGCCGAGAAGCCAAAGCAAAGAGAAGAAATCAAGAAGTTAAGGAGCTGAACATAAGATTTCAAAGGGCAGCATAAAGCAAAATATTATCATGAAATATATAAAGATCTGGAGCCAGAAAATCAAAAGGGCCAAACTTGCTTGGCACTTGTTTCCTTTTGTGTGTGTGTGTGATTTTAATGTAAGTTTATAAAGAACTTGGGTTTCCAATCATTCATTGTTGCACATTTTCCTCCCTGCCCCCCACCCACCCAAATTGCTTTTTTCTTTGGGGAAAACAGTTTTCACTGTTATACACCTCACCCCCCGCCGGCCACTTTACTATGCAGAGCTTATTCTGGATGCTTGTCATGTCAATAATACCTAATGATATGAGATACACTGATTGCGTACTGGAGTAATGGGGATAGGCATGTCGGAGACAGTGAGATTGGAAAGGGATAGAGCAGAGTTTAGGGATGATGTACATATAGTCGCTATGATCCGCAAGCCACTCAATAGCACATAACAGCAATAATACTCCTTCTATACAGTTGTCTCATTCATCTGTTTCAATGACGTGTAGATTATTTATCCCCTCTTGTCTTAGTTCTCTCCAAGTCAGTACTGTTTTATAACAGTGGCACTATGCAGTATTTGCCCTTTTGTCACTGAGTTATTTCAGTCAGCATAATGTCCAGCAGGGTCACCCAATTTGTATAATATTTCATGACTTCCTTGTTTTTCAATGCAGCATAGTATTCCATTGTGTTAATAAACCACAGCTTCTCTATCCATTCGTTTGTTGATGGGCACTTGGGTTGTTTCCAACACTTTGCTATTATAAACAAAGCTTCTTTGGTGACCTGTCCATATCCTGTGACCTGGTTTTAAGTTTTTCAGGATGCTTGAAAGACTGTTTATGTTGTGGATTAGGGCTTCTAGGATTCTCCCAAACTTTTCTCTAATGAAGTTTATAGTCCTTGGTTTTAGTGCTAGGTCCTTGAAACACTTTGAGTTGCTTTTTGTGTATGGAGTGAGGTCTGGGTCTTGTTTGAGTTTTCTGCAGATGGTTTTACAATTTGGTCAACACCATTTATTAAAAAGGCTGCCATTTCCCCACTTAACTGATTTTATCTCCTTGTCAAAAATCAGTTGACCACAGGTAGATGGGCTGATTTCTGGGCTCTCAATTCTATTCCATTGATCTATGTGTTTGTTATTGTACCAGTACCACACTGTATTGACAACCACGGCAGTGTAGTAGGATTTTAAATAAAGAACTGAGATGCCTCCTACCTTGTTTCTATTTTTAACACGTTGCTGCAAAAAAACAGTAATACATCGAAAAAAATGTGTTTATAAGCACAGTCATCAATTTAAAAGTATGCAGCAACATGTTAAGGAGTGCTTCCCTTATCAGGGGCCTCTTTCCATTCC
Source organism: Elephantulus edwardii (assembly GCF_000299155.1). Classification (NCBI taxonomy): domain Eukaryota; kingdom Metazoa; phylum Chordata; class Mammalia; order Macroscelidea; family Macroscelididae; genus Elephantulus; species Elephantulus edwardii. Next base: position 7,648,300 of record NW_006399865.1, read on the forward strand.
AAATAAAATTGGAAATTACCTTTTCCATTTCGTTGAAGAATGGAATTTGTATTTGTATAGGGATTGCATTGAACGTGTCAACTGCCTTTGGTAGTATTGTCATTTTCACAATATTGAGTCTTCATATCCATGAGCAAGGTATATTCTTCCATTTCTCCAGGTCTCTTTTTGTTTCTTGTAATAAGGTTTTGTAATTTTCTTTGAATAGATCCTTTGTGCTTCTGGTTAGATTTACTCCCAAGTATTTAACCTTGTGATTAGCTATTGGGAAGGGTATTGTTTTTCTTAGCTCCAGTTCTGTATTCTCTTTGTCATGGTAGAGAAATCCAATTGATTTTTGTATGCTGATCTTGCCACTTTGCTGAATTGGTCAATTATGTCCACTAGTTTTCTTGTTCAGTCTGTAGGGTTTTCTAAGAATACTATCATCTGCATAGAGACATAATTTTACCTCTTTTTTGACAATTTATATACCTCTTATTTCCTTCTCTAGTCTTACTGCCATCACAAGACTTGTAATACAGTATTAAATAGGAGAGGTGGTAGTGGGCATCCTTGCCTAGTTCCTGTTCTCAAGGGGAATACCTTTAATCTCTCTCTATTGAGAACAATGTTAGCTTTTGGTTTTGTGTATATACCTTTTACTATGTTGAAGAAATTCCCCTCTAATCCTATTTTGCTGAGAGCTTTAATCAGGAAAGGATGTTGAATTTTGTCAAAGGCTTTTCTGCATCATTTAATACGATCACTGATTGTTAACATTGTTTTTTTCATGTTGAACCATCCTTGCATACCTGTTACTAATCTCACTTGGTCATGGTGAATTGTTTTTTCTATGTATCATTGAATTCTATTGGCCAGGATTTTATCCAGGATTTTTGCATCTATGTTAATGAGAGATATTTCCCTGTAGTTTTCTATTTTGGTGGTGTCTTTTCTTGGCTTTGGTTTCAAGAATATGTTTGCTTCATAGAATGAGTCTGGGAGAATCCCATCTCTTTCTATTTTCTGAAAGAGTCTATGTACAATTGGTGACAGTTCTTCTCTGAATGTCTGATAAAATTCACTTGTAAAACCATTTGGTCCACGGCTTTTTTGGGCTGGAAGTTGTTTTATTACCTTTTCAAATTCTTCTTCTGTAATGGGTCTGTTGAGGTGTTCAATTTCGTGTCAGTTTAGGTAGGTTGTGAATTTCTAATTATTTGTCCATTTTCTCAAGGTTTTCATATTTGTTTCAGTATAGTTTTTCATAATATTCTAATGTTAGCTTTTGTCCATTTCCTCAAGGTTTTCATATTTGTTTCAGTATAGTTTTTCATAATATTCTAATGTTAGCTTTTGTCCATTTCCTCAAGGTTTTCATATTTGTTTCAGTATATTTATTTAAGTTGGTTCTGTTGTGATGTTACCTCTTTCATCTTTTATTCAGATTATTTGTGTCTTTTTCTTTGTTATTTTTGCTAGTGGTTTATCGATTTCATTGACCTTTTCAAAGAACCAACTGTTAGTTTTGTTGTTCGTGTCAATTGTTTTTCTGTTTCCTATTTATTTTGGCTCTAATTTTTATAATTTCAAAGGTTTTTTTAGAAGGTGTTGGGTTTTCTTGCTGTTCTTTTTCAATTTGTTGGAGATACTGGGTTAGAGAGTCAATGGTCATTTTTTCCTGCCTTTTGAGGTGTTTGCCTATGGCTATAAATTGACCTTTGATGACTGCTTTCGCGGTTTACCAGAGGTTTTGGTAATTGGTGTGTTCACTGTCATTTGTTTAAAAAACTTTTTAATTTCATTTTTTATTTCTTCTAGTACCCACTCATGTTCAAGCAAGATGTTGTTCAGCTTCCAAATATGTTTTCCCCCTCTTTATCATTTTGTTATTAATTTCTAATTTTTTTGCATTGTGGTCTGAAAAGGTGCTTTGTATTATTTTTATGGTTTTGAATTTATAGATGGTTGCCTTGTGATCGAAAATTATCTATTCTGGAGAACATTACACACACATTGGAGAAGAAGGTATACTGTACTTTTATTGGGTGCAGTAACCTATAAGTATCTATGAGGTCCAGCTGGTTTATTGTGTGGTTTAATTCTTGAGCATCTTTGTTGAGTTTTTTTTGGTAGTTCTAATTTTTCTTGATAGTGGTGTATTGAAGTCTCCAACTACTGTAGTAGTGTTGGCTATTTTCTTTTTCAGTTTAGTTAATGTTTGTATTTTCTATTATGTAGTCTTCCATTTGGTGCAGCTTGGCATTTCTTAAGCTGAAGGAACTGAAAAACAAATTCAAGTCTTGAATTGCAATGCTTAAGGATGCTATGAGTAGAATATTGAATGAACCAGGAAGCATCAAAAGGAGATGGAAAGAGTACATAGAGTACCACAAAGAATTGGCTGACATGGAAGAATTTCACAAAACAACACATGATCAAGAGACAAAGGAGGACATGCTTGCTTCTCACAAGACATGTGAATATCAGGGAGCACCTTCCAGGCACCATCTCCCCAGATCCTGCTAAAGGTTATATGGCTCAGCCCAGGGGCACTTAACACCCTGGCCAGAGACAAGACCAGTCCCTGCCTGGTTGAGAGGCAATAGTTTCAATGTACCCCAAACCACAATCCCACATACACTGCCACCCTCGCCTCCAGGAGACCGCCCAGCTGTCACCCCATTGTCAAGCACCAGTACCACCAAAATCACAGGTAGTTTGAGTGAAACACTGTTTTCTACCTACACCACATGGAATCCCTTAAGATCAAGCAGGAAGGGGCTGGGCAAGGCTGAGCCAGGCCTAGACAAGGTTTCTGGAAGGGAACAGACTTCCTGTTCTGCCATTAAGGTACTCTGAGTGAAACACTGCTGTCAAGAAGGGAGTACCAATATACAGGTCCTTCAAAAATCATTTCCATACTCTGAATCACTATATAGTTTAAGCAACATAACATCTACTAAGAAAAGACTCACATAATGTCAAGAAAGCAGCAATTTGCCTTAGTCATTATGAAAAAAACCCAAAGTAACCATTTTCCTTAAAAAAAAAATACTCTATGAATACCCCAGATAGAGAGAACCAGAAGAAATATGTTAATGTGGAGTAATTTGAATAGCTACAGAAAAAGTAGCAAATGATGGAAGAAACAATGGAAGCCATAAAGAGAGCCAATAGCCCAGAGACAACAATAAAATAAATATATTGATGAAAAGCAACTGGAACAGATATGCAAGTAAATTTAAAAGGTAGAAGAAAGGATTGATAGTATAGATAAAGAGATAGAAGAACTAAAAAAATCATCACCAGAGAGGGTACAGCCAACATAGTACTGGAAATAACAGAGAAACATGAAAATGCAATCCAGAATATTAAGAACAAATTGGCAGAGGGTTCAATACACCAGTAGGGGAAAAAAGTAGAACTGAAGACATATAACAGATAATCTGTGAGATGGAAAACAAGAGCCTCCCTGGAAACATACTAGAATAAAAATCAGAGATGAGATGTAAAGAAAATGAAGAAAACATTAGAATCCTGTGTGATGACATCAAAAGGAACAACATACATATGACTGGAATTCCAGAACATGGGAGTGACAGGGAAGTCACTAAGAAAATTGTGAAAGAAGGTACTAGACTAAAACTTCCCAGGTATTTTGAAGAATGAGAAAATCCACATTGAAGAACTACAGTGAACACCAAATAGTCTAGACCCAAAAAGAAAATTATCAAGACATATCACACACTAATTCTCCAAATTAAAAGATAAGGATGGAGTACTAAAAGGAGCACAAGAAAAGCAGAGTCACCTGCAAAGAAACAATTAGATTAAGTCCTGTTTTCTCAAAAGAAACCATGTGAGCTAAAAGACAATGGGATGGCATATACAGAAAGTTGAAAGAAAACAATTGCCAGTCAAGGATCCCATACCCAGCAAAGCTCTCCATCAAATATGAAAAAGAAATTAGGTCCTTTGCAGAAAAGGAATTTAAAGAATTTGTGAAGAAAAAAAAAAGACGAAAATTACAAAAAATTGTAAGTGAAGTCTTTCACACAGAGACACCAAAAGTAAGTGGCTGAACCATAGTAACAAAAGCAGAAATAGAAAGAGAGCAAAATGGCAACTGTAAAATCTGGCCTGACAATAATCACATTTAATGCGAATAGACTAAATGGGCCAATTAAGAGAAAAAGAGTAGCAGAATGGCTAAAACAAAACAAAACAAAACAAACCCAAAGTCTAGCAATGTGCTGCCTACAAGAGACACATCTCAAAAAAGAAGAGAAAGACAGACTCAAAATCAAAGGCTGGGGGAAAAAATATATACCAAGCAAATGGCAACCTCAAAAAAGCAGGAGCGGCTTTAAGAATTTCTGATAAAATAGACTTAAGAATAAAAACCACCATAAAAGATAAGGAAGGGCATTACATACTGATTAAAGGCACAATAGATCAAGAAGACATAACCTTGGTCAACATATATGCAACAAATGACAGACCTGCAAAATACATAAATCAATGTTTAACAGAATTGAATAAAGAAATTGACTGCACCACAATAGAGGATGAAAACTTTAAAACACTACTATCATCAAAGGATAGGTAAACTCAAAAGAAACTTAACAAAGATGCAGAAGATCTAAACTATACAATCAGCCAACCTGACTTGTGTATGTATTCAGGGTACTGCAGCCAACTAAAACTCAATTTTCTTCTCAAGTGCACAGGGTAAATTCTCCAGAATTAATCACATATTAGAACACAAAGCGAGCCTCAACAAATTAAAAAACACTGCAATAATACAAACTATCTTCTCAGACCACAATGCATAAAACTAGAAATTAACCACAAGAGGGTAAAGCTTACAAAACTACTCATGTGGAAACTAAATAACACTCTGCTAGAAAGCAATTGGATTATAAAAGAAATAAAGAGCAAAATTAAAAAGCTCCTTGAGACAAATAAAAATATAACATACCAAAACCTCTGAGATGCAGCTAAGGCAGTCCTCTGGGGGACGTTCATAGCAATAGGCACATACAGTTAGAAAAGGAAAAAGAAAAATCAATGATCAAACTCAACACCTTCATCAAACAGAAAAAGAACAACACTAATCCTACAGCCTCTAGAAGAAAAGAAATTATAAGGAAAAGAACTGAAATGATATAGATAAAAGAAAAACAACTGAACCCATCATTAAGACAAGAAGGTAGTCTTTTTTAAAGTCAATAAAACTGACAAACCACCAGCCAACATAACAAAAGTGAGGGAAAGATAAGGGGGAAAAAAAAGAAGTACTGGAAAAGGAGGAGGAAGATCAAACTGCTTTGGAAGAATTGACAACAAATAAGGCCCCAGGAAGTGATGAAATACCAATCCCATTCTAGATGTGCTCAAAAGGCTGTGTCAAGAAACTGGAGGACAATGACCTGGTCAACTGACTGGAAAAAATCTTTATTTATCCCAATTCCAAAAAAAAAAAAAAAGATGACCGACACAATGTAGAAATTATTGAACAATATCACTAATATCACATACTAGCAAGATCCTTCAGATTATCCAAAAATGACAGAAACAGTACATGAGCAGAGAATTGCCAGATGTGCAAGCTGAGTTTAGAAGAGGATGTGGCATTAGTGACATCATAGCCAACATTAGATGGATCTTGGCTGAAAGCAGAGATTACCAGAAGAATGTCTTATGTGTTTGACTACGCAAAAAGATTTCACTGTGTGCACCACAACAAATTGTAGCTAAACTTGAGAAGGATGGGAATCCCAGAACACTTAATTGTGCTCAAGTGAAACTGACACTTGGACCAGGAAAGGTGTGCATCAGGGATGTATCTCCATATCTTCTGAATCTTTATGCAGAACAGATCATTCAGGAGGCTGGACTTTATGAGGAGAAATCTAGCATCAGGACTGGAGGAAGACTCATCAACCTGCGTTATGCAGATGACACAACCTAGCTAGCTGAAACTGAGGACAACATGAGGCATTCGCTGCAGGAGGTTAAGGACTGCAGCCTTCAATATGGATGAAAGCTCAACATCAAGAAAACAAAGATTTTCAGCACTGGGCTAGGTATGTAGACTTTAGAAAAAGAAATGCTTCTACATCAAAGTGAAAGCTGTGTTAGAAAATGTAAGGAGAAGGTGGAAGCCTAGATCACATTTTCTAAACCATTTATTTGGACAGATTACCTAATAAGTTTAAGTTATTTATGAAGACAGGGGAGTGAACAGGAAAAATTAAAAATTTAGTCAGTAGCGGAAGATCTAAGTTGAAAAAGGAAAATAACCCAATTGTTCTTGAATTGCACGGTTTTATAAATTGTAAGCCATATATGTAACTTAAAATTTCCTATTAATGACATTAGGGAGCAATGTTGGTCTAGTGGCAAGAAGCTGTTCTGCAAACCCAAAGGCACACAGTTCAAATCCACCAGCTGGTCCACAGGAAAAGGATGAGCAATTCTCCCATGTTAACCAACTGCCTCTGAAAACCCACCAGAGTCAGTTCTGCGACCACGGTACACAACAACAGTAGTGACATTACAGAAGTAAAAAGTAACACATGGAATGGATTTTGACAATATATTCTACTTATTTCATGATATCCAAAATACTATTTGAAAATGCAATTAATAAAAAAATTACTAATCAGGCTAAAAATTGAAATCTAATGTACATTTCACACATCTAAATAAATTATCTATATTTAGATGTAATAAAATTTACTATCACATACTTTGTGCAGGTTGTTAGGAGACAGTATTCTTTGGAGAGGGACATCATGCTTGGAAAGATGAAGGGTCAGTGAAAGAAAGGAAGACCTTCAATGAGGTGGACTGACATACTGATTGCTGCAATGGGCTCAAGTGTGTCAGATGAGAAGGATGGCACAGAATAGGACAGGGTTCAGACTTATTGTTTATAGAATCACTATCACTCATTCTCAACTAGACGACTCCTAACAATTAAAATTAAAAATTCACATACTCAAGTTGTCCAATCTCCGGTTTCATTTGGAATAGAAAGAAGCCCCGAATAAGCAAAGCACTCCTCAAAATAGAAAAAAGGTAGGAGGCATCTCACTCCCTGATTTCAAATCCTACTACACTGCTGTGGTGGTTAAGACAGCATGGTACTGGTACAATGACAGACGCATAGATCAATGGAATGGAATTGAGAGCCCAGAAATCAGCCCATCTACATATGGTCAAATGATTTTTGACAAGGAAATGAAATCGGTTAAGTGGGGAAACGACAGCCTTTTAACAAATGGTGCTGGCAAAATTGAAAAAATATCTGCAGAAGACTCAAGCAAGATCCACACCTCATTCCATATACAAAAACCAACTCAAGGTGGATCATGGATCTAGGACTAAAACCAAGGACTATAAACTTCATTAAAGAAAAGTTTGGAAGAATTCTAGTAGTCCTAATCCAGAACATAAACAGTCTTCCAAGTATCCTGAAAAATCTACAACCAGGAGAAGATAAAATAGATGAATAGGACCTTCTAAGAATCAAATCCCTATGCACATCCAAAAACTTCTCCAACAGGATAAAAAGGGAAGCCACAGACTGGCAAAAAGTGTTTGGTAATGACATGTCAGATAAGGGACTTATATCTAGAATTTATAAAATACTTGAGCACCACAGCAAGATAAAGGTAAATAATTCAATTGAAAAATGGGCACAGGATATGAACAGGCACTTCATCAAAGAAGACATTCAGATGGTCAACAAGCACATGAAGAAATGTTCAAAATCCCCAGCTCTAAGAGAGATGCAAATCAAAACAACTATGAGATATCATCTCACCCCAGGCAGAATAGCAACATTTAACAGAAGAGCAAGCAACAAATGCTGGCGAGGATGTGGAGAAACTGGAACTCTTATTCACTGTTGGTGGAAATGTAAAATGGTGCAACCACTGTGGAAGGCAGTATGGCGCTTTCTCAAAAAATTGCAAATAGAGATACCATTTGACCCAGCAATTCCACTACTTGGAATATATCCCAAAGAGACCATAACTGACATCCAAGCAGATATATGCACACCCATGTTTACCGCAGCTCTGTTCACAATAGCAAGGAGTTGGAAACAATTTAGGTGCCCATCAACAAACGAATGGGTAGAGAAGCTGTGGTATGTTCACACAACGGAATACTATGCTGCCTTGAAAAACAAGGAACTTATTCAAAATTATTCAAAATGGGTGAGCCTGGAGGACATTATGCTGAGTGAAATATCTCAGTTGCAAAAGGACAAATATTGCATGGTGCCACTGCTGTAAAATGGGACTGATATCAGGATGGGGGTAAGACTGAGAAAAACTGGATAAATTTTGCATACTGCACTGAAAAAGATGAGGGACTGAATAATTTAAAAGCGATGTATGATAGGGTATTATGGTTATCACAAGAGTCCACAATTAAGGTTGCATAGTGGAATGTAGTGGGGTGGTGGGAGGGGTGTGGGGGGATTGTGTACCAGGGAGGGAGTCTTTCTTTTAGTTTTGAAAGAGAGGAGCAAACTAGGGGGGGATAGGGCTGGGGGGTTAGAAAAGTGCAGCAATGAATTAATGGAAATCCAAATTCTCTGTAAATGTTCATTAAAATTATTTCAAAAAAATTGTTAAAACCTCAATCTCTTCTCCATCTATCATGGTGCTGCCAATGGACTCAGGGGTGAAAAATCTTTGTTTTCTTGATGTTGAGCTTCAGTCCATATTGAAGACTATAGTCCTTGAATTTCTGCAACAAACACTTCAGGTCCTCCTCAGAGATGGAAACAATTAAGCAGGGATGCAATATCATAGAGAGATGTGCAGTGTTAGAAGACAGGAGTTGGGGATGGAACAGACAAGCTCTTAAAAGAATCTTGCAGGGTGCGAAAAGACAGGTCAGAAAATGTGCCCCATGGCCATATCCATTCCACTAACATTTAGAGGTCTAGGTGATCACCTTGCATATCCTAGTGAGGTGGGATTCCCTGAAGACGGCACTGCTGGAGCTCTGACCAAAACGGACCCCAGGTGATCTCTTCATGCAGCAGGGTCTCTGCCCTACACCATAACAGAGTACGAGTCAGCCTGTCTATTTTTAGGGTAGGCTTTGAGGATAGCACAGTACCAATAGTACTTGTTCCCTCAAAGTTGCATTCTAAACTTTTACTACAACATCAACAAAGTAATTAGACCAGTTACCTTTAAGTGAAAAAAGAAATAAGGTATATGTATAGCGCTAGAATGGGAGGGAGAAATATCTATTTATAGTAATGGTGGCACTGGAGGCAGAGTTGGCCTTTGGAAAAGTCAGTGTTTGTCTCACATCCATTAGCTTCTACAAGAAGATGAGTATAGAGGTATAGAAAAGACATAAATTACAACAAAACAAATTTAAAGAGCATGTGAATCCATTAAAATTTAATGAGTTTTTAAAATTTCATTTAGAATGAATTGGTGATGCACTGTATTTTTAAATTCTGTAAAAGGTTGTTGTCAGTTACCATTGGAGTCATCTCGAACTCATGGTAACCACATGTACAAAAAATGTTCAGTCCTCTGCCATCACCACAACCACTGGCATATTCAAGTACCCTCCTCTGTCATTTTGTTGTATTGTGCTGGCTTTCATGTTGCTGCTATTAAAATTATGTCACCAGTATTTCATATCACAGCAGTCATCCACAGTGGACAGGTGTCAGCAAAGCTTCACTTTGACTAGCAAACTAAGACTAAAAAGACCGACTTGACAATCAACATTCAAAATTCAGTAAATACAAATCCTATGATCTCCTTGTCAAAAAGCAGTTGACAATAGGTAGATGAAAATGGAGATTGTCTTTTCCATCTCATTGAAGAATGGAATTGGTCTTTGTATTGGGATTCTACTGAACGTGTAAATTATCTTTGGTAATATTGCAATTTTCACAATGTTGAGTCTTCCTATCCATGAACAAGGTATATTCTTTCATTTTTCCAGGTCTCTTTTTGTTTCTTCTAGTAAGGTTTTGTGATTTTCTTTGAATAGATCCTTTGTACTTCTGCTTAGATTTACTCCCAAGTATTTAATCTTGTAATTGGCTCTTGTGAAGGGTATAGTTTTTCTTGGCTCCAGTTCTGTATTCTCTTTGTTACAGTAAAGAAATCCAATTGATTTTTGTATGTTGATCTTGTATCTTGCCACTTTTTTGAATTGATCAATTATGTCCAGGAGTTTTCTTGCTCAGTCTTCAGGTTTTTCTAAGTATATCATCTGCATAGAGAGATAATTTTACCTCCTCTTTGGCATTTTGGATACCTCTTATTTCCTTCTCTTGTCTTATTGCTATCACTAAGACTTCCAATACAATATTGAATAGAAGAGGTGATAATGGGCATCCTGGCCTAGTTCCTGTTATCAAAGGGAAAGCCTTTAATCTCTCTCTATTGAGAACAATGTTGGCTCTCAGAATTGTATATATACTTTTTACTATATTAAGAAATACCCCTCTAATCCTATTTTATTGAGTGTTTTAATTAGGAAAGGGTGTTGGATTTTGTCAAAGGCTTTTCTGAATCAATTAACTGGATTATGTGACTCTTATTCTCTGTTAATATGATGAATTACATTGATTTTCTTATGTTGAACCATCCTTGAACACCTGTTTATGAATCTCACTTGGTCATAGTGAATTATTATTTTGATGTATCATTGGATTCTATTGTCCAGGATTTTATTCAGGATGTTTGCATTTATGTTCATAAGGGATATTGGCCTATAGTTTTCTATTTGGGGGTCTCTTTTCCTCGTTTGGGAATCAAGAATGCATTTGCTTCATATAATGAATCTGGGATAATTCCATCTCTATTTTCTGAAATAGTTTATGTAGAATTGGTGATAGTTCTTCTCTGAATGTTTGATAAAATTCACTTGTAAAACCATCTGGTCCAGGGCTTTTTTTGGCTGGAGGTGGTTTTATTACCTTTTCAATTTCTTCTTTTCTAATGGGTCTGTTGAGGTATCCAATTTTGGTTTGTGTCAGTTAATGCAAGTTGTGAATTTCTAATTATTTGTCCATTTCCGGTAGGTTTTCATCTTTGTTTGAGTATAGTTTTTCATAATATTCCAAAGTTAGCTTTTATTTTTTTTTAGTTGGTTATGTTGTGGCCTTGACCATTTCATCTTTTATTCTTTTCTTTGGATTATTTGTGTCTTTTTCTTTGTTAGTTTTGTTAGTAGTTTGTTGATTTTTATCGACCTCTTGAAGGAACCAACTTCTAATTTTCAGTTAAGTGGGGAAATGACAGCCTTTTTAACAAATGGTGTTGGCAAAACTGGAAAACTATCTGTAGAAAATTCAAGCAAGATCCATACCTCACTCCTACACACAAAAAAAAAAACAACTCAAAGTGGATTAAGAACCTGGGAATAAAACCAAGGACTATAAACGTCATTAGAGAAAAACTTGGAAGAACACTAGAAGCCCTAATCCAGAACATAAAGTCTTCCAAACATCCTGAAAAACCTACAACCAGAAGAGGATAACATAGATAAATGGGACCTTTTAAGAATCAAATCCCTATGTTCATCCAAAAACTTCAACAGGGTAAAAATGGAAGCCACAGACTGGGAAAAAATATTTGGTAATGCAATGTGTGATAAGGGAATTATACCGAGAATTTATAAAATACTTGAGCACCACAACAAGATAAAGGAAAACAACCCAAATGAGCAGACACTTCATCAAAGAAGACATTCAGATGATCAAAAAACACATGACAAAATGTTCAAAATCCCTAGCTCTAAGAGAGATACAAATCAAAACAACTATTAGATGCCATCTCACTCCAGTAAGAATACCACAATTTAAGAGAAAACAAACAACAAATGCTGGTGAGTTTGAGAAGAAACTGGAACCCTTATTCACTGTTAGTGGGAGTGTAAGGTGACACCACCATGGAAGGCTGTATGGCGCTTTCTCAAAAAGTTGCAAATACCATTTGATGCATCAATCCCACTACTGGGAATATACCCCAAAAAGATCATAATTGCCACCCAAGCAGATATATATATGCACACCCATGTTTACTGCGGCTTTGTTCACAAATAGCAAAGAGTTGGAAACAACCCAAGTGCCCATCAACAAATGAATGGATAGAGAAGCTGTGATACATTCAGACAATGGAATACTACGCTGCTTTGAAAAACCAAGAACTCATGAAATATTATACAAAATGGGTGACCCTAAAAGACATTATGCTGACTGAAATATCTCGGTCAAAAAGGACATAGTGCCACTGTTGGAGGACTGACATCGGGGTTGAGGGGAAACAAAGACAGGATAAATAATGCATACTGCACTGAAACAGATGAGGGAGAGAACTGTTTTAAAGGGATATATTACTAGGTATTATTGTCACAAGAGTCCAGAATGAAAGCTGCATAGTGGAGTGGACTGGGGAACTGGGGATTGTCTAACAATGAAAGAATTTTAGTTTTATTTTATTTTACTTTTCAAAGAGAAAAACAAACCAGGGGTAGAGGTGGGCAGGGAGGAAAGTGTAGAACAATGAATGAATGGAAATAGTAATTTTTTTAAAAAAGGATTGGGAAGTGTTGACAATGTAGAAGCTGGGCGGTAGACAATTTACTGTAGTATTATTACCCCTCCATTTTCTATGCTCCTCTATAATAAACTTTTCTTGAAAAGTAAAAAAAAGAAAAAAAAGAAAGAAGGAAGGAAAATCCTATGATCACAACAGGATATTAAAAGTGATCAAATTGAATCAAGATTTTAAACGTCGTACTTTGTAAGTTATTTCCATAGGATGGTCACTGTGTTTCCCAGAAAAGATCACCACATTTTCACTTATTCTAACTAAATATTTTTTTAAGTTATTCCGACGAACAAAAGTAACTTTACATTTATTAGTTATGAAAATTCTATTTCTCCAGCTTTGTAATCAGAAGGAATGCTTTGAATTCTGGGTTGAAACTATGAAATACAATAGAGAAAAATCACTCCTCTTGGAAATATAATTACTTTTTGTGCATAGTTGATTTTTAATTTTTTTTGTTATTAATGTTAATGAAAGTTTACAGGGACTCTGAATTTCCATTCATTCATTGTTGCACTTTTCTCCTTGCCCATTCCCAATTTGCTCTTCTGTTTAAAAAGTAAAAGAAAAATTCTTTCACTGTCATAAAATCCCTCCCCGCAAGTCCACTCTACAATGCTGCCTTCATTCTGGACGCCTGTAAAGACAATACCACCTAATCATATATCCCTTTTAAATAGTCCTTTCCCTCATCTGTTTCAATGCAGTATACATTATTTATACCCTCTTTCTCAGTCTCTCCCAACCCCTATATATCGGTCCTCTTTTATAACAGTGGCACTATGGAGTATTTGTCCTTTTGTGACTAAGATATTTCACTCAGCATAATGTCCTCCAGAGTCACATATTTTGAATAATATTGCATGAGTTCCTTGCTTTTCAATGCAGCATAGTATACCATTGTGTGAATAAACCACAGCTTCTCTAGCCATTCATTTGTTGACGGGCACTTGGGTTCTTTACAACTCTTTGCTATTGTGAACAAAACCACAATAAACATAGGTGTGCATATATCTGCTTGCGTGGCAGTTACGCTTTCTTTAGGGTATACTCCCCAAGTAGTGGAATTGCTGAGTGAAATGCTATTTCTATTTACAACTTTTTGAGAAAGTACCATACTGCCTTCCATAGTGATGTCACCATTTTATACTCCTACCAACAGTGAATAGGGTTCCAGTTTCTCTGCAGCCTCACCAGAATTTGCTGTTTATTGTTCTCTTAAATTTTGCTATTCTTAATAGAGATGATAGCTCATATTTTTAAAGGAATAAGGTAGTCATTAATTTTACTCATAGTCAAAAAGTAATGTTCTTGCTCAATTCAGTCCTTACTTAGTTCCCTCCCAAAAGGTTCATAAAAGATAGGATGTAGCCTCATCAATCTTCTACTTCTCCAAGTTGTACCTAGGATTGTGAAATAAGAGTACAGGGAACGTGAAAGGAAAAAAAGCAGTTGTCTATAGTACTATTCTTCCTCCTCCACCTGATACCTCCTACACACAGTTCACATGCCAGTCATAACACCAGCTCTGTGAAGGCAGAACCGGCTTGTGTGAGCGTCTCCTTGCCTTCGAAACACCCCAACCCTCTCTGAGCAATCAACTTGCATTTCTCATTTGTGAACACATCTCTCTGCCAATAAAGTTCTTTAGGGCAGGAGTCATTTCACACTTATCTTTGGATCTCTAAAGATTAGCCCAGTGACTTGTCCAGGAGGCATCTAACAAATCATTTTGGCAAGTAAATGAATAATGAAGGGCAGAATCTTAAAAACTGGATTAAGAGCTACGATTTTTATTTGCCCTATCACTTTGACCAATTGCTCCACCTCTCTGACCTTCAATGTCACATTATAACAAAGATAAATACAGTATATGGCTGGGGAGACTTCTCAGGACCACAGAAAGTAAGACATGATAATGATGTGTGAAGGTTCCCTAAATGAGTAAGTACTACACAGTGTTCCTTATTTGCTGGTGTTTTCTGCTACTGATACATAAAATGTCTGATGGCAGGTGTGGGAAATGACTTCTCTAGTTCTGAGAATAATACATTGCTGACCCAGATTCAAAGCCAAAATCCTAAAAAATATCCTTGATCTCTCCTCTCACCCAAACACCGAAGTAGAACCAGTATCCCTTGTTTTACTATCCTCAAACACAGTATCAAACAAAAACCCAATCAATCTATCTTGCATCCAGTAGATTCTAACTCACAGTGACACTACAGGACAGAGTAAAACTGCCCCAGAGCGTCTCCAAGGCTGATAATCTGGGTGGGAAAGGGGGAAGTGGAACAGTTGGTGGGTTCAAACCTCCAATGTTCAGGCTGGCATCTGTGTGCTTTAAACATTACAACATCCAGGACTCTGAACTCAGTAGAAAATTTTTAAAAAGTCAAACCCACTCCCATCAAGTCAATACCACCACTCAAAGCCACTCTTTAGGACAAACATAGCTGTTCACCTTTATGGAAACTGACTAACTGCTTCATCTTTTTCCCAAGACGTGGTTGGGGGTTAAAACTGCTAACATTTTTAGTTTATCAATGGATTCTTTAACCACTATCCCACCAGGACTCCTTGAGTATGCCATTTGTTACATGCCATTGAGTTGGAACAAACTCACAGCCGAACCTCCAGTGGTTTTTTCAGAGGCTGTAAATCACACAGGAGTGGAATGCCCAATTTTCTTTCCAGTAGAGCAGCTGGTGGATTCGAGTTATTCACATTTGGATTGCCAGCCCAACCCCTTACGATTAACCCTCCAGAGTTCCCTTGAGTACAGTAGTAAAAATAACACACCACCACCAACTTGAAACCAATTCTTAGGTGACCCTTCAACTGCTTTCTGAGGATGTGAATCATCCTCGAAGGGATTGCTCATTCTTCTCCTAAGGAGCTGCTGGTGAATTAGAACTTCCAAAGAGCTGTGGCCTTTGACTCAAGTACTCACCACTTGAATTAGGGCAAGTTGACTTTCTGCCACCAATTTTTATCTCCACTATAGCAGACCATGATCACCAGGGTTTATCTAATACACAGAATGAGGTAAGTGTATAAAGAATGGTCTTAGTTCTTCATAAAAACACCAAGTAGAGAATCAGTGAAGGAGTATTTGTTGTTGTTAAGTACTGTCTTGCGACTCATAGCAACCCTACATACAACAGCTCTGAAGCCTGCCCTCTCCTAAGCCAATCTCATCGTCTCTGACACATCCACCCCCATTACAAAGTCACTGAGTCAGTCCATCTCTTCCAGGGTCTTCCTCTCCTGTGCTGTCCCTCTACCCTTCCATGCATGATGTCCCTCTACAATGACTGGTCCCTCCTTACAACATGCCCAAAGTATGTCAGACAAAGCTTCAGAATCCTTGCCTCCAAGGAATATCCTGGTTTCACCCTCTCCAGGACAAACCTGTTTGTTTTCCTAGCAGTCCATGGTATATTCCATACTCTCCAGCACCACAGTTCAAAGACATCAATTCCCCTTCTATCATCCCTAGTAATTGTCCAGCTCTGTGATGCACAGCAAGTAATTGTGACATTTGGTTCATGCACACCTTAGTCTCCAGGCTGACACTGTTGATCATCAGTAGTCTGCATAGGTCCCTAACAGCAGATTTCCTCAATGCAATTAATCTTTTGATTTACTGGCTGCTGGCACCAAGTGTGCTGATTGTGGAGCCAAGCAAACTGAAGCTGTTAACCAAGCTCAATCTCTTCACCGTCTATCATGATGCTGTCAATTGTTCCAGTGGTGAGAATCTTTGTTTTCCTGATGCTGAGTTTCAAAACATATTGAAGGCTTAAGTCCTTGATCTTCTGCAGCAAATGCCTCAGGTTTTCCTAAGTTTCGGCAAACAAGGTCATGTCACCTGCATAACACTGGTTATTGGTGAGTCTTCCTCCATTCCTGATGCCACATTACTCCTCATGCAGTCCAGCCTCCTGGATGGTCTGTTCTGCATATAGATTGAAAAGGTATGGAGATAGGACACATCCCTGGCATACATACTTCCCAATTTTGAACCATGCAGTGTTTCCTTGCTCTGTTCTGACTACTGCCTCCTAGTCCAAATATAGGTTTCACATAACCACAGTCAAGTGTGCTGGCAATCCCATTCTTCTGTCAGCCAGTTTCTTGCAATCCACACAAACGTCTTTGAATAGTCAGTGAAACATAGATAGACATTCCTCTTATACGCTCTACTTTCAGCCAAGATCCATTTAACAGTACCTATAATATCCCAAGTACCACAACCTCTTCTAAACCCAGCCTATACATCTGACAGTTCTCTGTTAATGTACTGTGCCTGTTGTTTTTGGATAATTTTCAGTAGAATCTTGCTTGAATGTGATATTATACTGTTAGGTAACTTCCACACTCTGTCATCTTCATTTTTGGAATGGGAACAAATATGGATCTCTTCCAGTTACAGGGCCAAGTGGCTGTTCTCCAGACTTCTTAGCACAAATGTGTGACCAAATCCAGGGTAGCGTCTATTTGTTGAAATATTTTAATTGGTATGTCGTCCATTCTTGGGGCCTTCCCCCCCCATCCTCCCACCCCCAGCCACTTCCTTCAGAGTAGTCATGGGGCAAAAATGTTCTGTTGTAAACAAGTTCTGTACAGCTGAAAAAGGAAGAAAAGACTGACCTAGACCTCCGGTGTCAGTCATGATCTATGCTAAACAAGCTCTTCTCCATCAAGTGAAACACCCATGTCTTGGTCCTTTTTCAACAACCTACATTTTCCTTTTCTTCTTAATTGTTACAACCACAGGATTTCTTTGCCCTTCTCTGCCATTAGAACTCAGAAGAGGGCTTTTTGATCCACAGGCTTACAGGGGTCCCTAACTTTTAATCTTGGGAGTAGATATCATATCCCATTACTTTGCTCTTTCCAATACTGAATGATGGGTGCCTTCTCTTCATATATTTCCACAGCCAAAGTAGTTGAGTAGATTTTACAGAACAGTAACGATCTGCTTCAAGGCCACCACCTGCCAGTGGCATCCTATTCAAAGTCGCCCTAATAGGAAGTTCTGACATTTTGGTTGCTGAATTCCATTAATCTGCCTTACCTACGAATTCACTGCCATCAAGTCAATGGTAACACTACATGACCAAAACAGAACTGTGTCATAGTTTTTAGGGCTGAAAATCTTTACTAAAGCAGACTGTCACATCTTTCTAATACAGAGTGACTGGTTAATTTGAACCACTGACCTTTTGTTTACAAGATAGACCCTTTAACCCACTGCACCATCAGAGTTTCTTTAATCTATTTTGCCACTACTTATTAAAGCCACTCACTCTTTCACCTAGATAAGAGCAGCAGTTTCATAATGCTGCCTGTTTTGATTGTTACACTTAATCTTGTGATCTGTATATGACACAAACTTGTTTGTACAAAACTATGAACTCAAAGCATTTATCAAGATCAAAGCCTTCAGTATGGATAAAACCTCAACATAAAGAAAACAAAACTTCTCAAAATGAAACAAACAACATTATGAAGAGCAAAGAAAAGATTTAGTGTTCGAAGAATTCATTATACTCAGATCCACAAGCTCTAAGATGGAAGAAGCATGCAAGAGATCAAAAAACCTATTGCACTTGTCAAATCTGCTGCTAAAGGCCACTTTAAAATGCTATAAAGCAGTAATGTTACTTTGAAGACTAAGGTGCACCGTAAGAAAAGTATTTTCAATTTGTCTCACATGCATGTAGGGAGCTCTGGTGGTCTAGTTGTGGAGTTGTGCTAGCAACCCAAAGGAATGGGGTTTTAATCCACCTCCTGCTTCACAGGAGAAAGAAGGGCCACCTCCCTTGCAGTGTATAACCTCTGGAGGGCCAGCTGTGAGTTGGTCTCAACTCTAGAGAAGGGTGAAAGAATAAACCAATTAAGAAGCCAGGGTATCACAGTGGTTAAGTACTCAACTACTAACCCGGAGGCTCATAGTTCAACCCCACCAACAATGCCATAGGAGAAAAGACCTGTGTGAAGATTACAGTTCCAGAAACCTTATGGCGACAGTTTATGTGAGTGAGAATTCACTCAACAGCACAAAGCATTTAACAACATAAACCCATTAGACCTAAAAGGCATAAATATAATACGCCACTCAACAAAAACAGCACACATTCTTGTCCAGTGTACATGGCTTATTTTTAGGACAGATAACAATGAGTTGGAAAACAAGCTCTCACTATATTAAAAGATTGAAATCATACAAATAGCTTCTCTGAACACATAAGTAAAACCAAAATGAAAAATAATAAAAGAACTGGAAAAATCACAAGCATGTGATTTTGTTAAAAAACAACAACAACACATGATTAAACAAGTGGGACAAGTACAAAACCAAAGGAAAATAATCAAAAAATCTTCACAACTAAATGAAAATGAAAGCACAACACTTTACAGAAGGCAGCAAGGGGAATACTTAGAGGAATATATATATAGTAGTTGAGGTCTGCATTACAAAAAAAAAAAAAAAAAAAAATCTCAAGTCATTATTTTACCATTGTAGCTTCTGGAACTAGAAAAATAAAAGCAAGCCAAATCCAATGTTACAAAAAAAGAAATAAATAACAATGATCACAGCAGAAAATAGGGCTCAGAGAAAAAGTCACAGCAATAAAAGCATATATCTATAAAAAAGAAGGGCCCAAAATTAGTAACTTAACCCAACAATTAGGAAATTAAGGACCCAATTACAAGAAATAAAGTTGTGTGTATGGGTGGGGGGAGAACGAAATAGGGAAGAGATGAAGAAACAATCAGTAAGACTAGAAGTTAAAAAAAATAAAATAAGACTAGAAGTTAGTTCTTTGAGAGATCAATAAAAATTACAAACCATTAGCCAAATTAACAAAGGAAAGGAGGAATGTGGCATCAGGATTGGTGGAAGAGTCATCAACAACCTGCGTTATGCAAATGACACAACCCTGCTTGGTGAAACTGAGGAGGACCTGAAGCACTTGCTACAGAAGGTCAACGACTGCAGCCTTCAATCTGGATTGACCCTCAATATCAAGAAAACAAAGATTCTCATCACTGGGCCAACTGGAAGCATCAGTATGGATGGTGTAGAGATTGAGATAGTTAACAGTTTTAGTTTACTTGGCTCCACAATCAACACTCTTGGTTACAGGAGCCAGGAAATCAGGAGATGAATTTCACTGGGAAGGTCAGCTATGAGGGATCTCTTAAGAGTACTGAAGAGCAATGACATCAGCATGGAGACTAAGGTGTGCCTGACCCGGGCTGTAGTCTTCGCAATTATGTGCTATGCATTAGAGAGCTGGACAGTGACTAGGGATGATAGAAAGAGAATTGATGCCTTTGAGCTGTGTTGCTGGAGAAGACTGTTGAATATACCATGGACTGCTAGGAGAACAAACAGGTTATGTCCTGGAGAAGGTGAACCTAGAATGCTCCTTGGAGTCAAGGATTCTGAAGCTTTGTCTGACATACTTCAGGCAAATTGCAAGGAGGGACTGGTCCCTGGGGAGGGAAATCATGTTTGGCAGAGTGGAGGGGCACCACAGGAGAGGAAGACCTTCGATGAGATGGATCGATTCTGTGAGTGGAGTGGTGGGAATGAGTGCATTTGAGACGGCTAGGTTGGTACAGGATAGAATGGCATTTAGGGCTTGTACATAGGGTCACTATGAGTCGCAAGCGACTTAATGGCACATAACAACAACAACAAATAATGAAAACAAGAAATTAGGTAAGAGCCATCACAACAGAATCAACTTAGTCCAAGAGTCATCACAGAAGACAGAAAATTGTATTCCAAGCAAATGGAAAAATGGAAGAAATGCACAGATTTCTAGAAACACATTACCTACCTAATTCAGCACAAATAGAAACAGGACATCTACATAAATCTGTAACGAAGATGACATTTTAAACAAAAAACACCAAAAACTTAAAAGATACCAGGTACAGAACTGGAGAAATCTACCAAACAAAAGAAAAAAAAACCCCACACTTTTTTAGGTTCTACTAACCACTGAGAGTTGACATCAGCTCTGCTAAGAGTATTCTAGAACATAGAAAAGCAAAGAAAACTAATTCATTCCATCAAGCCATAATAAGCCTGGTACTAAAGTCAGGCTTTGAATAACACATACACAAAAAATTACAGACCTTTATCCCTCATAAAATTAGTGCGAAAAATGATGAGGATAGCACAGGGTTAAGCCAGACGGTTCAGAGGGTACCTATAAGTCATACTAAACTCCACAGCACCTAACTACAAAAACAACATCCATCATTAACATGTTGCCGCAAATGACAGTAATACATGGGGGGGTGGGGGGAAATGTGTTTCTAAGCACAGTCATCAATGTAAAAGTGTGCGGCAACATGTTAATATGGACACAAAAACTCAACAAAGTTCTAATCAGCAGAAATCAATGTTGTTGTTGTTGTTGTTATGTGCCGTCGTTTCCGGCTCATAGCGACCCTATGCACAACAACCCTAAACCCTGCTCTATCCTGCGCCAACCGCACGGCCTCTGACACACCCATCCCAATTACCCCAGTCACCAAATCAATCCATCTCATAGAGGGTCTTCCCCTCCTGCGCTGTCCCTCCACCCTCCCAAGCATGATGTCCCTCTCCAAGGACCCGTCCCTCCTGGCAACATGTCCAAAGTATGTCAGACGAAGCCCCAGAATCCTTGCCTCCAAGGAGTAGCTTGGTTTAATCCTCTCCAAGATGAATCTGTTTGTTTTCCTAGCAGTCCATGGTACATTCAGTACCCTTCTCCAGCACCACAGCTCAAAAGCATCCACTCTCCTTCTGTCCTCCCTAGTCATTGTCCAACTCTCTGATGCATAACAAGCGATTGCAAATACCATGGCCTGTATCAGGCGCACCTTAGTCTCCAGAGAGACACTGCTGCCCCTGAGTACCTTTGAGAGGTCCCTAACGGCAGTCTTTCCCATCGCGATACTCTTTTTGATTTCCTGACTGCTGGTACCAAGAGTGTTGACTGTGGAGCCGAGCAAACTGAAGCTGTGAACACTCTCAATCTCTTTGTCATCCATCCTGATGCTGCCAATTGGTCCAGTGGCGAGAATCTTTGTCTTCTTGACATTGAGCCTTAGTCCATACTGAAGGCTGCAGTCCTTGACCCTTCGCAGCAAGTGCATGAGGTCCTCCTCAGACTCAGCAAGCAGGGTTGTGTCATCTGCATAACGCAGATTGTTAATAGATCTTCCACCAATCCTGATGCCACAATTCTCCTCAATAGTATATTAAAAAAATAATCTATCATGATTACACAGGATCCAGCTGAGATGTAAGGGTTACATTGTTCAGTATTAGAAAATAAAAAACATAATTTACCACAAAGTCAAAACAAAGGAAATTTATCACACGATCATTTCAATTGAAGCAGAAAAGGCATTAGATAAAATATCCTTAAAGATTTAAAAAAAAATCAAACACAACACAAAACTCTCAACAAAAGAGAAAATAGGAAAATTCCTTAACACAATTAGGAAAATATACACAAAACCAAGAGCCAACATTATCATCAACAGAGAAATATTCAGAGAATTCCTCTCAAAAACAGGAATGAAACAAGAATGTCACTATCATTTCTTATATGAAAGAGGAAGAGAGGAATTTCTTGGAAAGAGATCTCAAGCTTGGTAAGCCTCTCAACGAGATGGACCAAAACAGTGAATGCAACAATTGGCCTAAAAGTTTGTCAGACACAGTTGACCAATTCAGCAAAGTGGCAGAATACAAGATCAACACACAAAAACCAACTGGATGTCTCTACAGTGACAAAGAAAATACAGAACTGGAGCTAAAAAAAAATACCCTTCACAATAGCTGATCACAAGATTAAATACTTAGAGAAGTAAACCAAACCAAAAGCACAAAGGATCTATTCAAATAAAATTACAAAACAATACTAAAAGAAACAAAAAGAGACCTAGAGAGGTAGAAGAATACCCCGTGCTCATGGATAGGAAAACTCAATATTGTGAAAATGACAACACTATCAAAGTGTTTACACATTCAGTGCAATCCAAATACAAATTCCATTCTTCAATGAGATGGAAAACATAATCTCCAATTTTATTTGCAAAGGAAAGAGGCTTTGAATAAGCAAAGCACTCCTTAAAAAGAGAGACAAAGTAGGAGGCATCTCACTCCCTGATTTCAAATCCTACTACACTGCTGTGGTGGTCAAGACAGAGTGGTACTGGTACAATGACAGACATATAGATCAAAGAAATAGAATAGATCCAGAAATCAGCCCATCTATACCTATGGTCAATTGATTTTTCACAAGGAGATGAAATCAGTTAAGTGGAGAAATGACAGCCTTTTTAACAAATGGTGCTGGCAAAATTGGAAAACTATCTGCAGAAAACTCCATCAAAATCCACACTTCACTCCATATACAAAAACCAACATAAGTTGGATCAAGGGCCTAGGACTATAAACTTTATTAAGGAAAAGCTTGGAAGAACATTAGAAGTCCTAATACACAACCTAAACAGTTTTCCAAGCATCCTCAAAAACCTATAACCAGGAGAAGATAAAATAGATAAATGGGACCTTCTAAGAATCAAATCCCTATGCACATCCAAAAACTTCTCCAACAGAGTAAAAAGGGAAGCCTTTTTACTGGGGGGAAATACGTGGTCTCTGGAGACTAAGGTGAGTCTGATACAGGCCATGGTCTTTGCTATCACTTGTTATGCATCAAAGAGTTGGACAATGACTAAAGAGGATAGGACAATTGATGCCTTTGAGCTGTGGTGCTAGAGAAGAGTATTGAGGGTACCATGGACTGCTAGGAAAACAAACAGATTCATCCTGGAAAGGGTTAAACCGGGTGACTCCTTGGAGTCAAGGATTCTGAGGCTCCGACTAACATATTTTGGACATTAAGGAGGGATTGGTCCTTGGAGAGAGACATCATGCTTGGTAGGGTGGAGGGACAGCTCAGGAGGGGAAGGCCCTCATGAGGTGGATTGATTCAGTGACTGGGATAATGGGAATGGGTGTGTCAGAGACAGTGTGACTGGGAAAGGACAGAGCAGAATTTAGGGCTGTTGTACACGGGGTCAATATGAGTCCCAAGCAACTCGACAGCACATAACAACAACGACATGTCAGACACGGGACTTATATTTAGAATATATAAAGTACTCAAACACCACAACAAGATAAAGGTAAATAACCCAGTTGAAAAATGGGCACAGAATACGAACAGACACTTCACCAAAGAAGACATTCAGATGGCCAAGAAACACATGAAGAAATGTTCAAAATCACTACCTCTGTGAGAGATGCAAATCAAAACAACTATGAGATATCATCTCACCCCAGTAAGAACAGCAAAATTTAACAGAGTAGCAAACATAAAATCCTGGCGAGGTTACAGAAAATGTAGGTTGTTTATGTTAAGAGTCGGGACGCCTGGCTGTCAGCTCCATTATGTTGTCAGATCTTGACGCTGTCAGTTGGGGGGTCGTCTTGGTCGCGGTGCAAGCTTTGTCTCCATTGCTTTGGACTCTCTGGACAGAACGATGAGATACTCAAGAAGAATTTACTGTCCTAATTGGGATGACAAGGGTTGCGATTGTGGAACATGGAGGAGCATCAGCGGTTACAAAAGGAAGAGATCACATAGCCGTGCTTGGGAGAATAAACGCTGCAAATATAATCACTCCAGAACATCGGATAGATGAAATTGTTGGTACATTACGTGAAGGAGCTTTCGGGAAAGTAGTAGAGTTCATCGATCATAAAGCAGGAGATAGACGTGTTGCGGTAAAAATAGTAAAAAATGTAGACAGATACTGTGAAGCTGCTCGCTTAGAAATACAAGTTCTGGAACACTTAAATACAACAGATCCTGACAGTACATTCCACTGTGTTCGGATGTTGGAATGGTTTGAACAGCATGGACATGTTTGTATTGTGTTTGAACTATTGGGACTCAGTACATATGACTTCATTAAGGAAAATGGCTTTCTACCATTTCGAATGGATCCTATCAGGAAGATGGCTTATCCGATATGCAAATCTGTGAATTTTTTACACAGCAATAAATTGACTCACACAGACTTAAAGCCTGAAAACATCTTATTTGTACAGTCGGACTACACGGAGGAAATGAAACGTGATGAGCGTACCTTAATTAATCCAGATATTAAAGTGGTAGATTTTGGAAGTGCAACATATGATGATGAACATCACAGTACATTGGTGTCTACAAGACATTACAGAGCACCAGAAGTTACTTTAGCCCTAGGATGGTCTCAGCCATGTGATGTCTGGAGTATAGGATGCATTCTTATCGAATACTACATTGGGTTTGCTATATTTCCAACTCATGACAGTAAGGAACACTTGGCAATGATGGAACGAATTCTTGGACCTTTACCAAAACACATGATACAGAAAACCAGGAAACGTAAATACTTTCATCATGATCGATTAGACTGGGATGAGCACAGTTCTGCTGACAGATATGTGTCAAGACGTTGTAAACCTCTGAAAGAATTGATGCTTTCTCAGGATGCTGAGCAT